>NW_015387435.1:431694-439802 GCF_001527695.2 Protobothrops mucrosquamatus
GTCGAGATCCACGTCGGGTCAGAGGCCGCAAGGGCACGACTCGGTCCAATGCTGCGGCGGCAGTTGTCTCCCAGGCCGCCGCCTGATTTTCCGCCGAGTCGTGGACTAGATCCTCCGGATATGGCCCAAGCTCCATCAGGAACCTCTCAGGGTCCATCAGTCGCCTGGGACGGAACCATCTAGGCGGTTCCGTCTCCCTCCCCATGAAAGGACATGGCACTCTTGCATTTTCTTGCATATGGGGAGTGTTGTTGCTGATTAACACACACATTTTCTTTTCTCAGATCTTAGACCAGCAAATCATATCTACAAAACTTATCAGAAAAGAGACAACTACATTTTTGAGGATATATCCAAGTACTTTTTTCTTTCTCCTCATTTAGATGCATGCCAGGTATTCTGATCTATCTGACTAGTAGCAATCACCATGCTCTAAGGCAGGGGTGTCCAACCTTGGCCACTTTAAAACTTGTGGACTTCAACACCCAGCATGGCTGGCTGGGGAATTCTGAGAGTTGAAATCCACAAGTCTTGAAGTTGCCAAGGTTGGACAGCCCTGTTCTAAGGTATAAGGGGAGTTCTAGTTAGACATAAACAAACCATGGCTGATACAGTCAAAGCTAATGTAAGGTTCAGAATATTTCTCATGGATCCCACCTGAAACTGTGTTAACTCAGAATGTGGATTTGGGCGTTGTATGGGAATGCATCTCACATCTTATAAATTCACTGAACGTAGAGTGCAAAGCAGTGGTGGGATTCAAATATGTAAACAACCGGTTCTTTATGTGGATGCTGCTTCGGAAGTCCATTCTGGGCCACAAAAAAATAGCTACCAGTTCTGCTGAAGTGGTGCGAACCGACTAAATCCCACCACTGGTGCAAAGCCTAGATATATTTCTTTTCTCTGAGACTATTAATTAACCCTATGCATAGTAATATCCAAAAACTAAATGTTAGCAGAAAGCACTATGTAGGATGTGGCTGCTTGCATCAAGATAATAACTTTCCTTCTATTAAGGGAATAGAGGAGTGAAGTGTGACTGTGCCCCATCTTTTTGTCATTTTGAAACAACTGCCAGTAAATTGTTACTTAAACTCGATTAACACTTGAGGCCACTGTTTGTTTTCCCCATTCCGATATCCTGCTCTCTGTCAGAACTTTCCTCTTGCCCACAAACCAAACCAAACATTCACTTTATTATTATTGATTGATATATTTATTAGATATATTTATTATGTCCCTCCTTTTCCCCAGGAGGTAGTTTACGTAGCACGTCCTCCTCCATTTTTCACCTCAAGAACCTCAAGAAATGTTGAAAAAGAATCATTAAAGAAAGGATGCAACAGGAATGAAATGTGAATGGTAAAAATTAAAATAATTTTTAATTTATTTTAAATAATTAAATAGAATTGTTAAATTGTCCTGCAGCGAGTTGTCCCATGGCGAGTTGGCCATAGCGAGTTGTCCCGCAGCAAGTTGGCTGGGGCAAGTTGGCCATGGTTAGTTGGCCATGGCTAGTTGGCCGCAATGGGTTGGCTGTGGCAAGTTGTCCCATTCCTCGGCTGGAGGGTACCAGATCAAATTCCAACACAACATCTCTTCCCAAATGAAATGTTAGCACTACTGTAAGATTATGGAAGTTTTATCAAAACATGATATTTGAACAAACCATGGGGATTCCAGAGCAAGGAATCCTAGGATTCAAAATTAATCCAACAGCATGTCAATACTGTAGAATGGCAGGCAGTGATTTCTCATTGCTTTCATTCACCATCTGCCGATGGAGGCAGCCGTATCATTTTCCTATTTCTCTCATGATGGCGGCACTTGACCCTTTACCTTCTCCCTTCTCAGGCGGTACAGTTGGCTAATCTGCAAAATGGGGAGGCGTTTCCAAAGGCAGTCAAAGTGAAATTTAACCTTTATATTTCCATTCCTTGAATTAACAGAATGGGAACTTGGAAAGGTGTCAAAGAACAAGTGATTATCTGATGTCAAACGATGACCGAGTGTTTATCTGATCTCACCCCCACTTCACCAGTGATGGGGCCACATACCAGGGTGGATTGAGGAAGGCAGGGCACATAATTGCAGCTCAGCCCTTTGTCAGAGCTGTAAAACCATGTGCAATGACAGCGAGGCTGGAAGTGACAAGCAGCAAACCACACTCTCCTCTTTCTCAATACCTAGCAATGATATTAGATAAGATAACCTTTAAAAATGAAATTCTGTTGCCTGCTCTGAAAAGAAAGCATATATATCTACCCATAACACACATATACACACATACACACATATATGGAGCAAAACTGTGACTGAATCTGGATGTTCTGCTTCGGATACCATGAAGCCACCTCCTCCCAGAAGGTTAACAAGGAAAACAAGTCGTGAAGAGGACGTGCAGTGTCCCAGACAATCCTGCGGACCTTGCTCAAACATTGCTTATATGCTACATCCTGGATAGAAGGAATCATCTTTTCTGCCATCCTCACCATTCTCTGCACCGCCTTCCTGTCCGAAGCAGTAATGCTATTGATGCCAGACTAGCTAAATATTTTTGAAAGTGAATTGCATAAGCCTACTTCATTAAAATGATTGTTTGCTGCTGATCACATTCTGCTGGGAAGTGTAACAGCCATATCTACAGCTCCTTAGTTCGAGAGCAAGAGCAAGACTCTGGAAGGACAATTCCATTTTACTTTGCTTTCTTTGCAGAAATCAGGTGTTTTTTTTATTTACGTATTTGGCTTTTAACCTGCCTTTATTACTTTATAAATAATTCAAGGTGGAGAACATACATAGTACTCTTTCTACCTTCTATTTTCCCCACAACAACAACCCTGTGAGGTGGGTTGGGGCTGAGAGAGAACGCCTGGCCCAAGATCACCCAGCCGGCTTTCTATGCCTAAACTGGGACTAAAACTCCCCATCTCCTTGTTGCTAATCTGGTGTCTTAACCAAAACACTAAACTGGTCATGGTGTAACTCTGTAAAATATCCTGTTACAATCTAGAGCAGAGTTCCCCAAACTTTCAGGGTTGGCGGCCTGGAGCGGGGGGGGGGGGGGGGAGGAAAGAAGGGATGGTTTTGTGGGGAGGGGGTGAATGCATGCTCACATTACCCATTACTTGCACGCATGCTCACATTACCCATTACTTGCACGAGTGGGGCCATAAGCACCAGCAATGTTCACGATGATGCAAGCGCTCACACGTGGGGCCGCAAATGCCCACAATGCCCGTGGCAATGCTTGAGCGAGTGGGGCCATGAATGCCAGCGATGCTCGAGGCCGGGGCACACATGCGCACGGGCCAGCCACACACACAGCCTGGTGGCCAATAGGGTGTGGCCAAGTAGTAGGCCACGGCCCACAGGTTGGGGATCCCTGATCTAGAGTATACAATAATGAAGATCAAGTTTAAGGCACCTTTGCAATATTTTTCTTGCTCCCAAATATACACACAGTGCAGAGTGTCAGAGCTACATTTGTTAATAATAGGCCAGCAAAACAACAACAACTCTGCTGCTTTTTATTCCAGAGTGTGGAATTCAAGCCAAGCCTTCTTCCTGACATCAGCGACTGTCTGCATCTCGATAAGCAGAAAGCCAGAAGCCCATGTGACTAAAAATGGCTTCTTTTCCAATTCTTGCTATGATGGATAGTGGCAATGGTGTCACTTAAGAGAGGCTTCCCAAATAGAGCCTAAATAAGTCAATACAATGCAGAGGTGAAAGGCCAGCTTGTCCAAAGTTCACACAATGGAAGCTCTTCCCCCACTCTCTAATTAATTTATGCAAAGCGCAGCTGGCAGGTCCTTTATGTGTTCTGCGAATGTTGCATTTTAAAGCCATGTGCACCATCCTGAAGGATGCAGTAAACCTGACCCAGAAATGGAAATATAATGGAAGATATTCTTGTGATGAATTCAGCCTTTCCTTTCCTATTATTTATTTATTTATATTTCATATTTCTAAACTGCGCAGAGAGGCTCTGGGCAGTGTATTACAAAAATCACAGCTGTAATGGGGCCAACTGACTAAGCATTACTTACAAAGCATCATATACTATTTTGTCCAAGAGTATATGATGGAGGGAAAAAAATATTAGTAGACCTGCCTTATTCATAGGTATAAGAAATGGTGCCATTTTGATTAATTACTTTGTGAATACACTTTTACGCAACTAACTTCCTTATTCTGTCTGAGAATTAATTGGCAGTCCTGTGCTACCCATCTTTAATTAGAACCAAGATCAGGGGTGTCAAACTCAATTTCATTGAGGGCCGCATCAGCATTGCGGTTGCCCTTGGGGGGCCGGTGGGTGCAGCCAGGGTGGGTGCGGCCTACTGGGTGGGCATGGCCAGTTCTACATCGTTCACGTCAAGGGTGCCTGTGGGGACCTGGGCAGGAGTGGGGCAGATCTGAGGATCTCTGGCAGAAGGGGGTGGGACCGGGGCAAGCGCCAATGCATGATCCATTTCTTCATTCCTCACAAAGGGTGACACCTCCCCAGCATGCACCCAGGGGGCAGAGCCAACACAACAGGGGCTGGTTCCTCGGTGTTTCTAGATGGCCTTGTGGAGCTAAGACTGAATGCGTTTCAGCACAGATGGCCACCACAAAATTGTACATTGGCTCCCGGCCGACCTGGGCCAGGGCCAAGGCAGCAGGGTCCATTCCCTCACTGTTTCCAGGATGGCTTCGCGGGCCACATGAAACCACTTCACGGGCCGCATCTGGCCCCCGGGCTTTGTATTTGACATGGCTGACCAAGATGCTCTTCTTTTACACTTCCTATTATATTGAACCCAGGATTTCCGCATGGCAAAGTTATGGTAGATATCTGAATAAACATCTAATGTTTTTCCCCATGAAATAATCTCTTGGCCAAGAGGAAAGCTAATGCTGGGATGTGAATCATGTGATCTACACTCCATATGCTAGAAAACAGCCATATAAGATGAGGATTCCCCCCCCAAACAATTGTAGGTGGATATAGATATTAACAAACTTTGTACTGCTTGCGCTCAAGAGAGATTGACCCCCTATATTACCACTTGCCTTCTGTCCTCTACAACCCACTAATCTGTTTCATTCTCTATGAGAAGAAGTAATAGTGGCAACTTCCTTACA
The DNA here is from genome assembly GCF_001527695.2 of Protobothrops mucrosquamatus. Classification (NCBI taxonomy): domain Eukaryota; kingdom Metazoa; phylum Chordata; class Lepidosauria; order Squamata; family Viperidae; genus Protobothrops; species Protobothrops mucrosquamatus. The sequence goes on from NW_015387435.1 coordinate 436,831, forward strand.
GCTGAGAGGCAGCTTCTGTGGCCTCTTACTTCTTAACCTGCAAATGCTAGTATAATAAACATGTTGCCAGTCTAGGGATGGTGTCCTCCCTCCCCCTTCCAAAGATTGTGGGAGCTAAACTATTATCTGAGGGCTTTTTCTTCCTGATTAGGAGGCTGTAGTTCAGCTTCTAGGATCTTCAATATTTTGCAGGTGCTTAGCATTCATTTTGAAAACAACCATTCCAGCAGAAAAAGTTCTATCTATCTATCTATCTATCTATCTATCTATCTATCTATCTATCTATCTATCTATCTATCTATCTATCTATCTATCTATCTATCTATCTATCTATCTATCTATCAATATCTATATCTATCTATTTATATCTATGTGTTTCTATCTATCCATCTAATCTATCTATCTCATCTCTCTCTCTCTCCATCCATCCATCCATCCATCCATCCATCCATCCATCCATCCATCCATCCATCCATCCATCCATCCATCTATCTATCTATCTATCTATCTATCTATCTATCTATCTATCTATCTATCTAATCTATCTATCAAACGTATATGCCACCACCTCATCCAAGGTGACTAGGCAACTTATAGACATTAAGCATTAATTAAAGCATTATCTCTTCTATTATAAAGGGAAACATCTGAAAGGATCCTCATCTCCAAGGGTAATTTCTCTTCCTCTAAGGGCAGGGAGTGGAATATCAGGGAGCAGACCCACAACTTCTGGAGGCAAATCCTTCCACTGATTAATTGTTCTAACTGTCATTGGCCTTCCTCTTTACACAAACCTTCCTATTTACACAGAACCTTTGGTCATCCAGAGTCTTCTGACTAGAGTCATTTTATGCCTTAAATCAATATTTGATCTCTGGGGTTTAGCTGAGTTTCCTGAAAGCTGTCAAGGAATGTCTGAAATGTACTTTAAACGTGTGCTCCATTTAAGATATATTTTATAACATGCTTTGGGCAGACAAGTGAATTTAAATCTCTTTGTGCTGTTGTTTTATGAGAAAGAAAGAAAGAAAGAAAGAGAAAGAAAGAAAGAGGAAGGAAGGAAGGAAGGAAGGAAGGAAAGAGAAAAAAATAAAATCTCAACTCTTGACTTTTGCAGCCTAGATAAGGTAGCCCTAGCAAGGTTACATTCACATAAAAAAGAGCAAAATATACTTGTGAATCAATATGACAATGATACTTAGGACTGCCTCTTTCTCCCATCTTTATACAAAAGAGGTCACTAAATTGATCACAGCGAAGGACCCACAATAACTCTTCCACTTTCAGAGATGACACCACTGTGTCTGTATGACCACTATTCCATTCTTTAGTCACAAGGTTGGATTGTGTCTCAAAGACTGAAGAAAGAAAGAAAGAAAGAAAGAAAGAAAGAAAGAAAGAAAGAAAGAAAGAAAGAAAGAAAGAAAGAAAGAAAGAAAGAAAGAAAGAAAGAAAGAGATGAAGGCAATTATGAATCCATTCCTGTCATATTTTGTATATTGTCTGACATCCAGCAAACTGGCAAAGTAGCTCATATCTGATTCTGCACTTAAGTGAAGTGTGTTAAGTGATGGTTCACCTGTGTGTCATAGTTCTGCTCATCATCAGGGATAGTTTAGAAAAAACAGTTGCCATGGGATAAGTGGTGTCTATTGAGCTCATTGTAGATTACAGACATGCAATCACTGGCAAGGTATTAGCCTTGAATTATAAACACATTCAGTCATTGATTTGAAGTCTACGGTGCAACAAATTTTCTCCCAGATAATAAACGGGAGTAAAGGAAGAAGGACTCATAGTGCAAGAAACAAGGCTGTTTATTACAATGTATTTTCTAAGCCTGAGTTAAGACACCAAAAATGGCATTTAAGAAGGTCCAAAGACCCTTAAAACTTGCCCCATCGTGCCTGAGAGCTTAATACCACTTCAGATGCAGCTAGTTTGAGAACTGACTTTCTTTTTAGAGCTCTGCAACGTTGATCTCAGATTGGATAAAATGTTGTTGGAGGTTTTGTTCTGCTTTAAGTGCTCAGCTCTGCAGAACTTGTATACAGTTTCTTGGTTGGAGGGAACTCGGATCTCCTCCCACATTCTGGCTCTTGGGTCCAATTCAGCTTTTCCTTTCTAGTCCTAGAACAAGGGTCTCCAAACTGGGCAACTTTAAGACTTGTGGACTTCAATTCCCAGAATTCCCCAGCCAGCCATGCTGAGAGTTGAACTTCACAGGTCTTAAAGTTGCCCAGTTGGGAGACCCCTGTCTTAAAGCAGCCAGCTCCCATTGCTTGTTGTTTGAAACATATTTCCCTTTTCTCCACCGTTCCAAACATTGGGGAAAGCATCTTTTTTGCAAAAGATACTGATATGCTGTTCCTTCATGAGTATTCTCACGCTGGATTTTATAGACAATAGTGATAATGACTTCATATTAATGGCTCTGATTTTTCAGCAGATGGCCAGACAAATGACACATTATGCACTAAAAATGTAGATAGGGAAGGCAAAGAAAAAAGTCTAATTTAATTCCCTTTTAATGTGGAATGGAGTTATGGGGATTCTTGTCACTCCAAAATTGCTGGAGCAGAGCATAAAATAGCTTCTTTGTGCTCTTCAGTTGGCTGTCTAGAGGGAACACCCATTGGTTCATGATTCTCTCTTTATATTATCATTGTTCCAGGACCAGTAGAAATTAAGCTGATTGCAGAGCAGATCTAAATTGCTTTGAAGATGTGGAAATAGTTGTGATTGGGAAGTGTACTTACATTTGTGTTGTTTTGTTTTATCCTTGCCTTTTTTTTCCAGTCACGTTTTGTTGCTACAGTCATTCCATTTTTAAGATTTTTCTTCTTCGTGACAGTTGCTATCCAATTAGTGGGATCAATTGCAATTAATATGTCTCATAGCAATTTCTTTCAACAATATTGATGAGATAGATAGATAGATAGATAGATAGATAGATAGATAGATAGATAGAT
>NW_015387436.1:0-34138 GCF_001527695.2 Protobothrops mucrosquamatus
CTGCAGCCAAGAAATCCAAGTCATGGGAAAATAAATGAAAATAACATTTGTGCTGATTAGGGAGTTCCATACTGGATAGATAGATATATAATGAAGATGTATTGGGGCAGCTTAATTGTGAGTCAAAACATAGTGGCTAATAAGAATTTAATGTAATATAGATAGATTTAATGGCAACAATCCTGCTGGGATTTCCTTTAACACTTCGTAGCATATGCATAATACATGACCTCTGGCCAATTACTTGCTGCGCTGTGAAATGGGAGACTGGGACTAGGAGTGAAGAAACATTAAGTGCAGGAGTTATTGCCAAACAGAGATACACAGGAATTGGAGAAAGATGAAAAATTGCAGCAGCTAATTGGCTCTAAACAAAATGATGACATTTTGAAGCTCATTTCCAACAGGTTTCCATTGATAACTATCATCACTCATTTTTTGTGTATGCATATCTTTATGAAAGCAAAAGGTTTATACCTTGGGATAAGCAGCTTTGTGATTTAATCTGCTTCTTTAGCGTCACCTACATGTAATTCTGGCTAGGATAGAAAAACTTTATTGTACACTTTCGATTAGACTCTGTGAAGCCTCCTCTCTTCAGTCAAGCTGCTACAGGAAGGAAAAAATAGTTTCTCATTCATTCCTCAGAACTCTAGATTTTCAATTTGAGGCACATTTCCCTAAACTTTCATCCATAGTCCTTAATTGTGTTTAAAGATAACCAGGATTTTGAACTTAATCTGAAATATATACTTTAAATGCAATAATAATAATAATAATAACAACAACAACAACAACAACAACAACTGTGTATAAGAGTTAACCTAGTTAAGGGGAAAGGTGGGGAAGCATTATAAGATGGACCATGTAGTCCTGTGGTATTTTGAAACATGAGCCATGTTAATACATATCTGTGTTGGCCCCTAGTCTTTCAAGGTCTTCCCAAACCTGGCACTTTACACATGTATTGAGGTTACAATATCCAATAACTTCTTGTCAACCTAGGAATTCTGGGAACTAGAACCCCAGTGTATGAGGAAGATTGATTGGAGATGACCAATCAATGACAAGGAAGAGCTTATTTCTAGAAAGTAGGTTTCCTATCATTACTCTGACTAGAGTGAGAGGTCTTTAAAAAAATAGTCTTTCCAGTTGCCCGTATAAATAGGTTTATGTGATGAGCTACATCCATGGTTTTGGCTTCTCTGAAGCCAGTCATCTGGACTGAAAATAGTTGTCAAGGAGCCTGAGAAATCAAATGTCAGAATATATTTATCTACTGCCTGGGTAAACTAATAAATCCTCATTGGATCAGAATCTGTATGAAATAGAGATCAAACTATGGTCCAGATGGGGAATCAGGGAGGAGGAGGAGAGGATATGGCCAGCTTGAGGAGCAGATTACAAGGTTTGAACAGAGGCCAGTTTCCTTTTTTCTCATGTCCTTTGTTGTAGAAAAAGCCTGATAATTGAGGAGAGATACTTCCCTAAACAGATCAGGCAACTGTCAGAAGGCATAAAGCATTTAACCGTAGCCATTGTAGGAATGTTGCCTGGGGTTCAATCTTCGTGTTTTCCATCTGTTGGGAACCTGGATACCTTGGAGACCGCCTCCTGCCGCAGATTACCCCCCATCGACCTGTACACTCCCACAGAGTGGGTCTCCTCAGGGTGCCGTCAGCCAGACAGTGCCGGCTGGCGACCCCAAGGGGGAGGGCCTTCTCTGTGGGAGCTCCCACCCTCTGGAATGAACTGCCCCCAGAGATCAGGGTCATCCCTGATCTCCCTTCCTTCCGCCGCGCCCTTAAGACATGGTTGTTCCAGCTTGCGGGACTGGCCTAGGGGAATTTTTAGAGGGGTTTTTAAATTTATCTTAATTGGATCAAATTCAAATATTTCCCTTTTAATTAATTTTAACTTGTAATGTTATTTTTGTATTTTTATCTGATTGTTAGCCGCCCTGAGTCCGCAAGGAGAAGGGCGGGATATAAATTTAATTAAATAAATAAAATAAAATAAAACCAAGAAGGTGTGAAAGGGAAGCATCCTAGGTATTCATAGTCCTGTGTGCTGCCTACAACAAGCTGACTATAGGAACATGGAGTCAAGCAATAATGTGATTAGCAATTCATTAAACTATTTTTTTTTAGAAAAGAATCACTTCTTCATCCAGTACAAAGTGAAGGTATTAGCGACCACAAGATCAATCAGGGGTTATTAAGTTAGAAGTTAGTCTCTTCCTCCATCCCTCCCTCCTTCCTTCCCTCCCTCCCTCCTTTTCATTCATCTGCTGTTTCCCTCTATTCAAGATGTTAAACCAAATACCATAAGCTGAAAGAAGCAAAGCCAAGAGTTATGGAAGCTGCAGTATGAAGCTCAGTTTTTCACATCAGGATCTAATTAAGTTAGTCATTGTTGAGTCAGGCCTAACCCTGAAGATTGCGTATAAAAATACTTGCTATTTCAACGTGATTCTGGTGACAAATTGCACCTCTGCCAAAGACATTTCAGTAAATCTGATTGATCCACTTGATCCATTTTCTTCTATTCCTGCAACTTACCCAAGCATGGAATTGTCCAGAAACTGCAGTCATATGTATTAAGTGAAAATTCCATGTTCAAGGTTAATTTCTATTTAGGTTTTCGGAAGCTTCTACACACACTGAATGCTCATTATATATAAGCTGATATTTGCTTCCCCCAGAGGCATTTTGGTTGCTTGTTTAGGAAATTGAAGATGAGCTACACAACCCTTGATGTGAATCAGCAAGTTAATTCTTATGCTTATGGTTCTCATGCCAGCTTCTTCCATAGAGATTACTTCATCTTTGCTACTGGATAATTAGAAGACCAAGCCCAGAGCAATTTCTTCATACCCTTGTTGTGTTCCCATGGCATCATAAAAAGTCTGTTTCTTATCACTAAGATGAGAAGGGAACTATTTCTGGCATTTTCCCATCCTCTCCAAATCTATTCCTGAGGACTATCCAGATCTCTGAATAATATATGCTGGTAAATATCCTAGCTCTGGAAGATTACAAAGTTCTGTGACTGTAGGTACATGGGGTTCCCTAAGTAAACAATAGGAAATAGTGACCTTCCTCATAATAACGAAAATAAATTGAAAATAAAAATTATCTGTCATCTGCTCACTGGTCAGTGATTCATTAAACCCTGCAATAAATGATATTTTTGAGTTGTATTGCTTTACTTTTTGATACTGTGATCTTAACCTTCTTCCCTTCTGATAGCTTTTGCTGTCTTCAGCATCACTTTACCTGCAGCAATAGCTGGTTTAACTTTCAATTACTCTGTGAAAAGAGAACCAAATGAACAGATGTGGTAGGGTTGCTCAAGCAGCTGGTAGCAGGCTGTGAAGTCTTTCTTCTCCAGAATGCTACTTTGAATGTAAGCCAATGCCATAATGACAAAAGTCATTCCAAGCTGATAGCTGTTCAGTAGGATGTGTGAAAATGTTAAGGGACCAAAGGTCTCTGTGCAATCCCTATTGGGCAACTATATGCCACATGAAAATCAGAGCCAGGAATAGCATTTTCACTATCACTGGTTGGAAAGGTTTTCTAATTTGGCTCATCTTTGACAAGTACAAGTGTTACTGTCTACCTTTTAAACTTTTTTGAATAATCTGCAGTATAATGTCAAGGAGGATGAAGTAGGAGGAGGACATAATGTATATAGGGACTTTATAGCTGCAAAGAACAATGTCATGTACTGATGATTATTTATGCAATCAAGGAGTTGCATGGTATTCTGAATGATTTACATTCATTATAGACAACAACTGCATTTCTTAATAATTGACACATAGCAATTAATCTACAAATTCTAATGGCAATCAAAGGCTTGTATACACAAGTAACGTGTCGTACATGATGTATCCGTCACACTCCTTTAATCCCAGTACTACAGGTAGCAGTTAAGACCTGTTTGTACCTATCTGTGAAAAATACTTTGCTAATATCACCACCACCACCATCATTAAAACCTGTCCTCAATTTTTTTAAGTTTCTCTTGTTAAAAAAAGAGTTTAAAGAGTGTTTTTTTTTGGGGGGGGGAGGGCAGTGTACTGTATTTTACCTTAGTTTGTTGTTGGGAGTTGGCTGAGAGATTTGTTTATGGTTAGGCAATAGCAATAGCACTTAGGCTTATATACAGTGCTTCACAGTGCTTTCCAGCCCTCTCTAAGTGGTTTACAGAGTCAGCACATTGCCCCCAACAATCTGGGTCCTCATTTTACCGACCTCAGAAGGATGGAAGGCTGAGTGAAACCTTGAGCAGGTGAGAATTGAACTGTCAAACTGCTGGCAGCCAGGAGTCAGGATAAGTAGTCTGCAATACTACATTCTAACCACTGCACCACCACGGCTCTACATATATACATATACATATAAAATATCACATTGGTATAAGTATTTCGACCCTTTGCAACAACACTTGAAATTTAGCTCATGTGCCTCCCATTTCTCTTGATCGTTGCTAACATGTTCCTACACTTTGATTGGAGTCGACCTGTGGTAAATTAAATTCATTGGACATGATTTGGAAAGGCACACACCTCTCTACAGAAGGCCTCAAAGCTGACAATGTATTCTGTAGCAGAGCAAAAGCCACGAGGTCAAAGGAACTACCTGCAGAGCTCAGAGACAGGATTATTGCAAGGCACAGATCTGGGAAAGGCTGCAGTAAAATTTCTGCTGCACTGAAGGTTCCTAAGAGCACAGTGGCCTCCATAATTCTCAAATGAAAGAAGTTTGGCACAACCAGGACTCTTCCAAGAGCTGGTCACCTGGTCAAACTGAGCAATCGATGGAGAAGGGCCTTAGTAAGAGAGGTGACCAAGAACCCGATGGTCATTCTGACTGAGCCCTAGGGATCCTGTATGGAGATCAGACAGAAATTCCAGAAGGACAACCATCACAACCTTCCACCGATCTGGGCTTTATGGCAGAGTGGCTAAACCAGAGGTCCCCAACCTTTTGGGCACCAGGGACGAGTTCCGTGGAGAAAGGGTTTTCCACAGACCGGAGGGTGCATGGTTTTGTATGCTGCCTGCATCCCACGGATGGAGCTTTGCTTGTTTGTGCGGACCGGTTGCTGGCATGCCGCGGCCCAGTACTGGTCCATGGACCAGGGGTTGGGGACCCCTGGGCTAGACGGAAGCCTCTCCTCAGTGCAAGACATCACAGGAGTGGCTTGGGGACAACTCTGTAAATGCCCTAGACTGGCCCAGCCTGACTTAAACCCTATTGAACATCTCTGAAGGAATGTTAACTGAGCTTGAGAAGATTTGCAAGGAAGAATGGCAGAAAATCCCACAATCCAGGTGTGCAAAGCTTGTTGCATCTTACCTCAAAAGACTCAAGGCTGTAATTGCTGCCAAGGGTCCTTCAACAAAGTACTGAGTGAAGGGTCTGAATACTTATGCCAATGTGATATTTCAGTTTTTTTCTTTTTAATAAAATTACAAACATTTCTAAAATTGTTTTCACTTTGTCATTATAGGATACTGTGTGTAAATTAATGAGAAAAAAATGAATTTCAACAACTGTAGAATCAGGCTGCAGCATAACAAAAAGTGATAAAAGTGAAGAGGGTCTGAATACTTTCTGAACTGCAAAAATATAGAGAGAGATTGTTTGAGTTGATTTTTAATAAAACTTAAAAAACTAATACAAAGTAATATAAAGAAAAAAGAAAAGAGAAAAAGCAAAGAGAAAAAATACATGAAAAGAAAAAAGTTAAAAAAAATAGAAAAGAAAAAAGATACCAAGAAGTGGCTTCTGATAATCTTCACAGCAGTTATTAAATACAGTTATACTTTTAACATCTCTCTCTAAAGTTACATCATTATACTCTTCTTTTTATAATCTATCTTGTCTAATCATCAAAGCCATAAACCACAACTTTTTTTTCATTTTTAGCAAAAAGTCCAGAACAGGTTTCCCCACTCCAATAAATCAATACTGTCTTTTCTCTAATCAAAGTTAATATATATGAATTTCAGTAAGATCTGTCGATTTCACCAACCATTCCTCCATAATAAGTAGTATGGAACCTTTCCATGTAGGAGTAGGAGTTACTTCATTATTCTCTCTCTCTCTCTCTCTCTCTCTCTCTCTCTCTCTCTCTCTCTCTCTCTCTCTCTCTCTCTCTCTCTCTCTCACACACACACACACACACACACACACACACACACACACACACAGAGAGAGAGAGAGGGACATACAGGTATTTCAGCCTGTGATGATTAGAATCATAATGTGGAAGGGGAGATAGCGGTCATTGAGTTCAATCCCATGCTCAGTGCAGGCATCCTAATTAAACCATCCCCAACAGATACTTGTCAATCCCTTCTTGAATACATTCCACAATGGAGAGTAACTCTTCTGTAGGTAATTAGTTTTATTGTCAAACTGTTTTTACTGTTAAGAAGCCTTTCCTAACAACCCAAATCTATTTTTCCACATGTTGATGGCAAATAGGGATGTCCCGTCCAATAACAGAACAATCCAATGTGCCACAGAATTTTCTGTTTTCCTCCTGGTACGTGTAAATCCAGCCGTTCTGCAGGCGGTTTATAGTTTTGTGAAAATAAATAATCTGAAACAGGAGATTATCTTCCTCTGATTCAGTCTTCTCATGGAATTATCTTCCTTTAAATGTTGAAAAACTTGCCTGAAAGTGCCCTTTCTGAAATAGTTCCCACGTCAGAAACTAAAGCCACTAGGGTGTCATGAATAGTTGAAAACAAGTTTTTGAGGATAAAAGTATCCCCTACTTAAAAGCCAGTGCATCTTAAAATGTGTGGAGTAACTTGTGCTCAATGTACTATGATTAGTGAACCAGTTAATTCATACTAATTAGTAACCACCAACTCCTCCCCAACTCTTTATTGCTGCGTGCCCAGTGCAGTTTTTCTTAACAGGAAGCATCTAGAAGATACAGGTAGTCCTCAACTTACACCACAATTGAGCCCAAACTTTCTGTTGTTAAGTGAGATTTATTAAGTGAGTTTTGCCCCATTTTACGACCTTCCTTGCCATAGTTGTTAAGTGAACCACCACAATAGTTAAAATAGTAACATGGTTGTTAAGTGAATCTGGCTTCCCCATTGACTTTGCTTGTCAGAAATTTGCAAAAGGTGATACACATGACCTTGGGACCCAGCAACGGTTATAAGTATAAACCAGTTGTCAAGCATCTGAATTTTGATCACATGACCATGGGGATGCTGCAGTGGTCATAAGTGTGAAAAACGGTCATAGGTCAATTTTTATAGTGACGTTGTAAATTTGAACGGTCACTAAATGAACTGTTGTAAGTTGAGGACCACCTGCACTGATCCTGGAGCTACAGAAAATGTTATAGAAATTAAAATATAAACAAAATTCCATTATTGTCCGAATAATACATTACACAGTTTTCAAAATACTTCTTTGTATTTTCATTCTTTTTTCCTTCCTTCAAGCTTCATGATATAGTGTTGGATTTGAACTTGGACATTTGGATTAAAAACCAGTCCAGTAATAATGTTCACTGGATTATTTGAGGCACTTTTTTCCCCAAAGGCTCACTCTGATGGTGACACATTTATTAAAATTGTAATATGTTAATATTAAATTTTATATTTAATACGGTAAGGTTGCAAAATAGCATCTGACATCTTAGATACTTGTGTTTATGTCCACACCCATGTATCCAAAATCTGGTAAGGCTGCCAAAATTGAAATGATTTCACCATTCTCAAATGATGATGATGATGATGATAATAATAATAGAGTTGGAAGGGACCTTGGAGGTCAACTAGTCCAACCCCCTGCTCAGGCAGGAAACCCTATACCATTTCAGACAAATGGCTGTCCAGTCTCTTCTTAAAAACTTCCAGTGTTGGAGCATTCACAACTTCTGGAGGCAGGTTGTTCCACTGGTTAATTGTTCTAACTGTCAGGAAGTTTCTCCTTAGCTCTAGGTTGCTTCTCTCCTTGATTAGTTTCTATCCGTTGCTTCTTGTCCTGCCTTCAGATGCTTTGGAGAATAGCTTGGCTCCCTCTTCTTTGTGTAAGATGTTGCTTTGTAAACAAGATGTTGCCATTAAATTGTTAATAATAAAATACTGTATATGGGGATGGGATGGAATATGTCACAACTGTTGGTGATCTTGTGAGATTTAAAATTTTGTAAACAAAAGTTGCTGACTACACTATCATGCAAAACAAGGCAATGGCATTAGACACTTGAAAAAACTTCTGGCTACTTTCTTATTCCAAAGTGACTCTATCTTATCTCATCTGAGCAAAATAAAATTGTGATAAGCTTAATAATACAAATTGCAAATGGGATTTAGTACAGCAGAATGAGATTATCTTCATTAACTGATGCTCAGTGCTTAGGTGCTGTTTCTCTTTCCAAGCTTCTCTTGAAGAGCTTCAATCTTTCTTTAGCCCCCACCATGTTATTTAGGAGAAAAGATTGGGGGGGAGTGCAATTTAGTTTGCATGTGATTCTACTGGCATTTAGAACTCACGGCAATTTTTCTCCCCATAGGAAATTAAACGTAAATGTAAAATAATGCATTGTACTCCTGGGTGCTTAAGATCAGAGAAAGAGGACAGGAAAAAGAAATGTTAAGAGCTAGAATAAATGCCAATGTGATCTTGTCAAGAGCTTTTTTAAAAAAAGAATCAAATGTGGCCTCAAGCTTCTTTTGTACGTCCACTTAATCCAGAAAAAGTATTTACTTCTCTTATAGAAGCTGCTAAAAACTTGATAGGTCTGATAAGCAATTTTTGTTCAGGTCTAAAAAGCAGAACTCAGAGCATTTTTTTTTGAGTGCTTGATCTGAAGATCTTTAAGGCCCAAACTGGAGATTATGATATGCACTTAGCAAATGTCTACCTCCTCTACTGAGGTATCAAGTGCATAAATGTTTTGATGTTACTTATATGCATTCCTCTACTACATATCCTATTCTGCAATCTTTAGGTAGGAAACAAATAAAGCAGTATTGCTAGAATCCAAAGAAACCATAGAACTAAGGTGGCTCAGATCTACTGGGGATCTAGTTCTCAAGGAGAAGAAGAGTAGAGAACAGAACACAATATAAGAGCTGCCAGTTTTGGCAAGATTTAGATATTATGTTGCCTAATAAGCCATTCCAGAGTAACCCTGTTATAAGATGGGCAGCCAATAAATTTTACAAATAAAATAAAATTAATTTCAAGATAATACTCTCTACCAAAAATATATGCAGTTTCAGTTGAGTGAAGAACCCTTACTAGCCAACATTGCTTATGGTTCTCTATCTATCATTTGATTTGTGCATATTCTCTAGACTGGTTCTCGCTGCTTAAAGCAATTTTTGGATTTGTTTATTCCATGATTTTTTTTCATTTCAGCATTATATATTGGGAGAGGCAATATATAACAAATCTTGTATTTTGCCAAGTAAGATTTCTGATCTATAGTAAGATGTATTTTTCTTACACAAGGGAAATCATGATATAGTGCAGCGTGTGACTTTTGTACACAGTGAATAAATTTTTCAATGGGAGGATAATGAGCCTACTTATATAAACAGATACTAATGGAAAGTGAACAAATGAGGAAAAAGTTGGATGTAGCATTGCTTTGAAATCCAAGATTTTAGAAATGATATTATATAAATTAGAAACTACATTTAGATTTTCATATGTACTTCCTTTACATGCTGGTCATTTACAGAATGTAAGAGGTGAGCCCTTACTCCAATGAACTTAAAGTCTAAAATTCTATAGAGAAAAAGAAAGGGGAAAAAATCACATTGAAGGCAGAGGTAGAACATGTGTGATTTACTGCCTATTCAAAAGGGCAGCTACTTAAGGGCATAAGCTTTCCATTCCTTTTACCAGTTAGTCTCTTTTGGAGATGAATGTCTTGAGTTCTGTATCAGGAGTAACTAGTTCACCAATTGCTTCTTACATAGATATAAAACAACCCTTTTACATCTGTAAACTGCTTGAAAGGGAACTATGAACTCCAGTGTCCAAAGGTAGAATCTGACATCAGATCATAGGTATGCTGGACTAATTCCCTTAATGGAGGTTTTCAAATGCAAGATGGTTGTCCACTTCTCAGGGATGATTTAAAAGGTTCTTTCATTCAGCAGAAATTACTTTAATTGATCTATAAGAACTTTCCAGCTTGTACATTCTATCACAGGGGTGTTAAACTGCCAGCCCAGGGGCCGGATGCGTCATGCCGAAACTGCACCCACCCCATTGCCGGCAATGGAAAAAAAGTCACGATACGTCACAACACATCACGTGACGTTGCGAGTTTGACACCCCTGTTCTATCATTCCATATTTCTGAGGTAGTTCCCATCCTCAAACATCTCCAAGGAGCATACCAGGCTATCTGGGTGGAACTGGGAATCTGAATTCTTGGGATTCCAACTACCAATCCAGAAAACTTCCCAAATTATTTTTGCATTGTCTAATGCAGGGGTGTCAAACTGCCGGCCTGTGGACTGGACGCGTCACCAGGAAACCACGCCCACCCCATTGTCGGCAATGGAGAAAAGGCTCCAATACGTCACACAACGTCACGTGACATCGCGAGTTTGACATGTCTGGTCTAATGCATCATGAAAGCATCTAACCAGTTCATAGAATCAATTGGTCAGGAATCAATTAAACAAATCAACAGAAAAGAAACATTTTGTACCACAATCCTAGTTATCTCTTCTTCCTGACATAATAATGAATCTATAGCTTTCCAGTGCTTGGGTCATTTTTTGTCCTATGCTTGGTATGGAACAATGAGACTCCTTTAGTGCAGCTCAGCTATAAATTATTTGCATTAATAAAAGTGTAGATAAGAAGGGCTTATTTCTTTATCTGATTTTTCTGAACACAACCTAAGACAGTATTAAAATTAAGAAGACAGCATGTGTTGTAATTCCAAAGTTCACAATAACTAAGCTACAGGAATGGCAGCGCTACAACTGAGTACTTCTCTTTATAGTGTCTTGTTAGCATGTTTTAATTGGACACAGCTTCTAAGCTAAGCTTCACTACACCTGGTGATTGGTTGTTTCAAGTTGAGGCATTTGGGCAAGCTGGAGGCAAAAAGGTCAAACAAAATAATTCCACTCAGGATGACATTTTCTCCAGCATTTGTGAAGTAAAATCTGGGGCATGATCAATTAATGATAAGGAAGTAAGTCATTGAGTGGGAGTACCATTTATCTGAAGACAATTTGACTACTTCAGTTAATTGGCTTAGGTAGGTGTAAATGCTATGGTTCTAACATCAAGGAAGATCACTGTCATCTGTCGCAGTAAATTGACTGTCATCTGTCACTCCTCTGAGAAAAGACTAATTAGCTGTACACAATTATTACAACAACCTTACTCAAAATGCATATGTTTACACAACTCTCTCAACCTTTAGAAAATAGAACTGCCAAACAAACTCCTTTTTTCTTCTTATTGCTATTTAATGTCAACTTCCCTCATTATGTTATGAATAAGAGGCACAAGCCAGCCAAAGTAACACACATGTTTGAGAGACTAACCCTATGCGTTGATAATTACTAAGTTCAGTGAACTAAGCCAGGTTCAGTGGCATTCAAGCAGTAATTTCTCAACAGGAGGAAGGAAGGAAGGAAGGAAGGAAGGAAGGAAGGAAGGAAGGAAGGAAGGAAGGAAGGAATTTTTTCTCTATATACTATTCAATAAAAAAGGTAACTCCTGACATTTGATCTTTCCAATCCTAGCAAATAGGAAAAGAATGATGTGAGCAATAGGAAAAAGTTTCACACTACAATGATAGTATGCCCTACAATGATAGTATTAGAGATCAGGAGAAAACATTGTTTGACTGACATTTTAATTATTATTTGCCCCTTCCCTAGAATTATCATCTTTGGACTACAAACATCTGGATGGCTCCAGATAACAGCAATGAGATACAGAAGATGAACTCTTTACTGCTATAAGAGGGGTCGACAGTTTTTTTCCAGCCCAGGTCTAATAGCTACCTATTTTTGAAAGGAACATGGATTTTAGATTTTTATGCCCCTCCAAATTTTGCAATGCAGTTTTCCAGTCAAAGAAATGTGAACATTCAAGGAAATTACTTATAAAATTGTATGCATTGAAGGAAATTACAGACAAAAAGGCTTAGAGCAAACTGCTTGCAAACAAATGAGTGTATTAGGAGAAAACATGTATGCAAATTTTTGATGTGAAGTTATTTTTAAAATTCCATAAGCTGAAGCAAAAGCAGAGCAGAATGAACTTGTGCATAAAACATGTGAACATTATAGAATATGAAACAGATGGATACATCCATCTCTATCAATGCTATATTATGGAAAAATGGAAAATAAGAAATTTCTTTCTCATTCATTTTCTTTTCTCTCAAGTAAGTGAGCTTAGAATTGCAACCCCCAATGATCTGCTTAATGCTGTCATTAAAAATAACCATTGGGAATTAAAAGAATAACCTTTTGCCAAAATGTTCCCAAAGTCATTGCCTTTGAATCTTTTATTCCATGATAAGGACAGGAGATGTGGTACTTTGATATTTTAGAACACAGGTGGGACACCTAAGAACAAAGGCCACTCAAACTGAAACTCCCTCCATGACCTCAGGCCAAGAAACTAACTTCCTGCATAACCTGGCTGTGGAGAGAAGCCAACTTTATTGGTCACTAGGATCACAGACCAGTATGAATACTGCTGGAGCAACTAGAATCTTCACTAATATGCTCAACAGCTAACTAACTGCATGTTACTGGATAAAAGATCTTACACGATTTGAAATTATGGGGTTTTTTTTCCCCCAAAGTTCCTGCTTGAATAGAGTGTTTGATTTTATACCACCTGACATCCTGTGCAGTTGTACTCAAATTCTGCCCAGGTTGCTCCTGGTCAATATGGATTTGACAATATGACATCTGAGTCCTTTTATTCTTGGCGATACGTACTTTGATGTTATTTCACTTCAAGGTGTTGCCTTTATTCTCCTTAAAATGATGTTTTCTCACATCTCTAGGCTTCCTTCCAGTTGAGTAGAGATAATTACTGAATTTGTGAAATTACACCTCTGTTCCTCTAACTGCAGAACTAATTTGCTGGAGTCTGCTAAGACAGGAAGCTCGGAAGTAGAATCTTGGACTATCTCAATGAGGTTGCAGTGTTTTTTCTAGCTTCTGCTTCAGTTAAAATATATTGACAGGGGAAATCAGTCGATTGCTGCTTAATGGGGGGGCTGGGGTGCTTAGATGTAAGAGCACAGCAACATTGACTGGGGCCAGTTATAGGGAGCAAGTGACTCTCTTGTTAAAACAATTTTATTGTCAATCGATCTGTTTTCAGGCATAGTAAAAAGTCTTGCTTATGACTTCTATACATAGCTTGAAACAATCTGAAAGATCTTTTTGATTATTCTTAAATTATTTTTATATTAACCCTTTTGAAAATATGTAAAGGAAATTCAGAAATATGAAACATGAAGGCAATAAACAGGGAGTTTACAAGCATCAGAGAATTACAGTAGGTTACATTGCTCAATACTTAATTAATTGGTTTCAAGTAATGGAAATGTACTATATTGTTTTAAAAGTTACAGATTATTGTTAATATCCGAGCAATATATAAAATATCAGCAAGAGTGGCCAACACAATATAGCTCATAAAATAAGATTAAAAATTACAATAAATTCTATCCAAGCTACTAAACACTTTTTTTTCTGATTTTATAGATCATTTAAAGCTACTACTATTAAGACTTTATGTTTAGAGAAATTCACAATTTAGATATGGTTCAAGCACGTAGATAGAATTATAATCCGAAACTGTTTTCCGTTGAGTTAACTTCTATGTCATATTTACAGCGTTATCTTGGATGTTGAGCATACTCCCATAAGAGATATTCTTCCACAGAATCTGAAAGATTTTACAATCCTTCCTTACAACTCTGTCCAGGCAAAGAAGTCTTCAGAAAAAAAATCTGCCTCTATCCTAGGATAGGGATATGCAAGTAGGCTTTCTGGATAGCTGCTTCTAGACTTTGAGATTCCTTTCTAAGATACATCAAGCTAACTCTCTACCTGCTATACCTCCTCTAGAAGCAAAAATATTTCTATTTAGTGAATATGAGATGGCTAAGCTGCTGAGTCGAACGGGTTACTTTATATTGTTTCTAAATTGTGCTTTTATTGTGTTTTAACTGTCATCATAACCTTATGTGTATCTAATTGAGGCACAATCATGCCCCAGCAATGTCTTTTTGTTCTTATCTGTACAAATATTGAATAATACCTACCCTAACACAGGTTTTGTTATGGATACAGTCTGATTCACTTTATCAAAAGTTCTACCAATGCAATCATCCTTAAAGGAGGGAATCAGCTTGTCATCTATTGGCCACTTTAGACTGGTGTGAATATGTCCCCTCCCTCCAGTCCCTGGACATTGTCTTCCAGGGCCATTTTACTTTGGCAGCTTTTCTCTTGTATCCGCCAGGTCTCTGCTCAGAGGCCTGGATCAATAAATCAAACTAGCTGGATCAATCAAGCAGCTGCACAGTGGAATCTAAACCAACTTATAACACTGTTGGGATCTTAAACTCATGTCTGAGAACTCAACTGATATTCTGACATCCTTTAATCATACTAATATAAAACATTTGCATCAGCCTATATTAAAGGCAGCCGGATTGAAAGAAGAATAGTGTGGTCTTAAATATGGAAGAAGAAGCATCAGTAATCTATACAATGCTGATGATGCTATCTTGATAGCCAAAAATGCAAAGGCTATACAAACTCTAGTAATAAAACTTAAGGGACAAAGTAAAAAAAAAAAAAAGGTCAAAAATTAAATATAAAGAACCCCAAACTAATGACAACAAGTAAAACAACCAGCCTTAGAATTTGCTATGTAGATATTTAAGCAATGGATAGCTTCTGCCTTTCAACAGTAAAGGAACAAACAGAAAAGAAATACTCTGCAGACTAGTACTTGGTAGAGCAGCCATGAAGATCTTAGAACAAGTATTCAAATGCAGTGATGTGTCTGTACCTACGAAAATAGAATTGTGCAACTCATAGTATTCCCTGTGACATTCTATGGAAGAGAAAGTTTGACTTTGAAGAAGCAAGATAGGAAGAGTGCTGAAGAATGATGTTGAAGAAGACTCCTGAAAATATAATGGACAGGCAAGAAAATAAACAAATGAATCAAACAAATCAATCCAGAGTTCTCAATCAAGGCAGAAATGACCAGGCTCAGATTATCCTACTTCAGATTTTCTGGGAAAGGCTCTAATGCTGGGAAAGATGGAAGGAAAGAGAAGAAGAGGATGACCAGCAGCAGTGAGGAGGGATTCAGTACAGTGGTGATGAGTGCACCATTGGAAGACATGAAAGACCAGGTTAGGGATGGATTGTCATGAAGAATATCTGTGTGGTCACAAGAAGTAAAAAATGATGCAATGAAACATAATCAGTGAAAACAAAGCTTGTTTAGCCATTAAAATGACAATGAGAAGTATCTAAAAGTGAGCTTGGTTGTTTTGTGGCAGATGTTTCATTACCCAAACTAGGTAATATCATCAGTGCTAGTCCTGATGTTAGCATTGATGATGTTACTTAGTTTGGGTAATCAAGATCACGTGAAGTGTTAATGGCACTTTATAATGCCTTGGTAAGGCCACACTTGGAATATTGCATCCAGTTATGGTCATCGCAATGTAAAAAGATCTTGAGACTCTAGAAAGAGTATAGAAAAGAGCAACAAAGTTGATTAGGAGACTGGAGGCTAAAACATATAAAGAACAGTTGCTGGAATTGGGTTTGTCTAGTCTAATGAAGAGAAAGACGAGGGGTGACATGATAGCAGTGTTCCAATCTCTCAGGGGCTGCCACAAAGAAGAGGGGATCAAGCTATTCTCCAAAGGACCATTGCTTCAGGACAAGAAGCAATGGATGGAAACTAACCAAAGAGAGAAGCAATGTAGAACTAAGGAGAAATTTCCTGACAG
The DNA here is from genome assembly GCF_001527695.2 of Protobothrops mucrosquamatus. Lineage (NCBI taxonomy): Eukaryota > Metazoa > Chordata > Lepidosauria > Squamata > Viperidae > Protobothrops > Protobothrops mucrosquamatus. The sequence continues at coordinate 16,050 of NW_015387436.1, forward strand.
TGAGAACAATTAACCAGTGGAACAACCTGCCTCCAGAAGCTGTGAATGCTCCAACACTGGAAGTTTTAAAGAAGAGACTGGAGAACCATTTGTCTGAAATGGTATAGGGTTTCCTGCCTGAGCAGAGGGTTGGACTAGAAGACCTCCAAGGTCCCTTCCAAAACTATTATTGTTATTGTTATTGAAAGGTCTGCAAGAAAACAACCAAGCTCAGGGTTGAAATGACCTGTTGGTTCTCTCTGAGTTAGTTCTCTTCTTCATTTTTTTCAGAAAGGACTTCTATGTTACATCAATGTAGCATTCTTTTCAAAGCAAGTTTCCCTCCGGTACTTCCATAAATCAATATAGATGCAGGCCAGCTGCTTTCTGGGCAAGTAGTTGAATAGGGGTGAAGCATGGCCAGCAAGAACAGAGTTCGGTTATGCTTGAGGACTTCTGAATATGCTCAGCATGTAAAATTATGAATAGCAATTTAGATCTGCATACTAAGCAGAAAGTAATGTGCAGAGTGGTGCTTAAAAGTTTGTGAACTCTTTCAAATTTTTAATATTTCTGTATAAATATGATCTAAAATGAGATCTGTTCTCCATAAAGGTCTTAAACTATATAGAGAATTAAACATACAAGTAAAAAAACATATTTGTTCATTTCTTCATTGAGGAAAATGATCCAAAGCTACATTTTTGTGTATAGCAAAAAATATATGAACATTTGCTTTCAGTAAGTGGTGTGTCCTTCCCTTGGCAGCAATAATGGTAATTAAATGTTTTTATAACTATTAATCAGTCCTGCATAATGGCTTGGAGGAATTAGAGAAAACAAAGCAGGGCCGAACCATAATACTTCCATCACCATGATTTATAGATGGATAAGGTTCTTATGCTGGAATGCAGAGTTTTCCCTTTCACCTAAGTTCTCTTTTGCTCTCATTTGACCATAGAACATTCTTCTGTAATATCCAATATTCATAAAGTGGCTAAACTGAACATTTTTCAATGTGATTAGAAAATAAGTTCAGCTGATTTAATTTCCTTATTAAAGGCTCCCCTGCTGCTGAAAGCAAAGATGTGATTTCACTTGGCTTCTGGTGCTCAAACTTGTGGGAGGCCATTATTTTATGGTCTCCTTGGAAGAAACTGCCCTTCAGGACACTCGTGGGCATTCTCCCATTCTATCCTCCACAAAGATTTGAAGGACTGATCCACCTTAATTCTTCACAATGGTTGTCATCTCTGCTTGTTCACAGAGACGTCTCCAGTCATCCATGACTCACCCTGGAAATCTAAAACACCTCCTATGTGGTAGCCCTCCTACAATTTACACTGTGGAGGATTCCTATCATCCAATTTTTAGATGTGTTGGACAATCAGGGATTAGTATTTGGTGAGATTTTTCCTTTGCCTGCAGCGCAAAAGAAAAATAAATTTTGAAGTGGGTTTTAGGACTTAATCATGTTCCAATCAATCTTATGTTTTGGAGCATTTTTTTCTGTTAAAGACTAAATTCCAGATTTGCTGATCCCTTTAACGTGGAAAAGTGAAAGGTTTTGGAATTATAATATCTATCTACTTGTTGGTCTCTTGCTTTTTTACCTACTGTTGTATAGTACTTTTACTGAAATAGATATAGTATATAAATGTCTATAATTGTCTAGTATAAATCAAAAATTTTAGTTTTTGCTAAAAGACGCAGCCAATACTCCTGGAAAATAGAAGGACACAGTTTGGAACAGGTTAGAACATTTAGATACCTTGGGGTGGTTTTCCACTCACAAGGGACATGGAAGGCACACCTGGATCATACATTGCAAGCAGCCAATAGGTCCTTAAATGCAATCAAACATTACTTTTACACAGGTGAAGGTCAATTAGTACCTGCTGCCTTAAAATCTTTCGAGGCCAAAACATTGGCGCAAATTCTATATGGGGCACAAACAGGAATCCTTGCAAAGAAAAACTTGCTTGAAACCATACAAACCAAATTCCTGCGAGCCATCTTAGCTGCACCCAAAGGAACCCCAAATGCCCAATTAAGAATTGAGACAGGCATGCCCCAAATCCAGGTAAGAACCTGGAAGATGATGATCATTCACTGGCTTAAAATGCATTTCTTTCCAGAGGGACTGTCCCCGTTAGTGCGCACTGACAACTTCCCTTCCCCTGAAAGCAGGCGATAGATCATAAACTGGGCTTTTATGGGCTCTCTTCGGTATTCTTAATGTCCCTAGGCTTTGACCAAGCAAAGCAAGTAGTATCCAATAGAATAAAGGATATGGAGTTCCAAGGAGAACTAAATAGGTTGCCTTGCCACAGTAGGGATAGAATCAAACAGGGTGTGTGGGAATCAGCAAGATATCTGAATGATCTGACCTTCCCAAAACAAAGAATAGCTTTCTTCAGAGCCAGATTTAACATTCTTCCCTCAGCACTCCTCCAGGGCAGGTATAAGAGAACACCAATAGCAGAACGGGTATGTATATGTGGTAAAGGAGAAGTCGAAGCCATCTCACATGTTTTATTGTACTGTGAGTTATACCAAGTTTATAGGACAGCATATATTCTCCCCTTATTAGAGAGATTGCCAGGGAGGGCAGACAATTTTTATGTAGGCTTTCTCCTCCAGATCTCAAACCCTTCTATCACGCATGCAGTGGCAAAATACTGTGTTGCAGCAATGTCCACAAGAAAAAAATTGGTTACAGATTTATAGCCATCAACTTGTGCCAATTTTTTGGAGATATCTCTAATAATGTTTGGAAGATTATATTTACTCACACACTAATCGGCACTCACGTAAACTAGGGAGTGACCCTAACATTTTGAGAACATGTATTTTCTTAACAGCGATATTATTATTTACTATTAATGTCAGTACTATTTTATTTATTTATTTTTCTTAATATATTGTAAAAAGTGATGTGTATTGCTGGTCTATGACCGTAATAAACTACTACTACTACTACTACTACTACTACTACTACTACTACTACTACTACTACTACTTATTATTATTATTATTATTATTATTATTATTATTATTATTATTATTACTACTGTCTAGTATAAACCTTTACAGTACATCCTGCTCCAGCAAGAATAATAAGTGAATTCTCACAAACTATGTAGGATTCAAAACAAATTATTAGTCATTAGTCATCCGATATTAGTCTTTTTTTCTTGAAAAATAAGTGAAGTATAACTTGGGTTATTGCAAAATTATTTTGGTGTTGAAGCTAATTAGTCTGACCTCAGTTTCTGGAACTGCAGAATATGAACTAGTCCGAGAAAGCATTGCTTGTGGTAGTGGCTGTTGCTCTAACATCTCTTTCCCTGTCCCCATTTTTTTTACTGTTTCTCATATCACATATACCGTATTAGATTTGTGGCTTAATTCTTAAAGTTTAGAAAGGAAGCATCTGACATCTGCATAATTAAACACTAACATGCAGAGCAATATATTTAAGGTACACACAGTTCAAGCAGCATGATATGAATATTTTACACATTTTTGAGTGCTGCAAAACACAGATAACCAAGGGTTTGAATAGAATTTGATGGGTGTATGTCTTATTTTCACAAATATCAGTTGTGAGGTCTTTGCATCTGGTTATTTCCTACTGAGTTTTCAAGAGGCTCACTTGTGCTGCAGCAGGAAAAGGGAGCAAACATTGTCTTAAAATAGGCAAATTCTTATTCAAAATATAAATGCAAATTAGCAGAAGTGACTATAATTAAGTAGAACTGCTATGTAATTGGCATATAAATTAAGGAGTCTACCCAAAAAAAAGTGGGAAGCTTATCTGATATTTTTAAAAAGGGTTAATATTTAAGAGAGGCAGAGCAAATTCCCCTGTGAACTTATCCACTATACTGTAGACCTTAAATACAATGCATCTTACTATAAAGCTGCACAGTATGAAATTCCAAGGAAAGTTCTGTTGCCCCTCTTCTGAAGGACTAATTTGATGTGGAGCATTGAATAAAGTCTAGCCCAAATCAAGAGCTGTGTTCTGAACAGATACCCTCCTTAATTTGTCACATTAAGTTTGTATTTCTTTTTCTTTAAGGCTCATGTGCCTTTCAAAGCCCTTGATCTACTGCTGATATGACCTGGAAATAATGAAAATTGCCATGCTATGAATACATCTCATAGGCCGATTGTTGCCTACGAAGCTTCTGAAAACACAATATATCAGTCCTTTGGGATGGAGGGAATTGGTATAGGGCAGTGATGGTGAACCTTTTAGAGACCGAGTGCCCAAACTGCAACCCAAAACCCATTTATGCATCATCGAATGCTGGGTGGGTGTGGCCCATTGGGTGGGCATGGCCCATTGGGTGGGCGTGGCTGCAGTGGTAACGGCAGACTGGGTGGGACTAAAAAGTTCAATCAATCAATTCCAACTTTGCAAGATCTTTTTTTTCCCGCGAGAAGTTGAAATTGACTGATTGAACCTTTTTTTTTTTTTGCACACAGCGGCGGAGGCCTAAAGCGAAAAGGTTTTATAAAACCCAGATGAAGGCCTAGGACTGGGGCGATGGCGCGTGCCCACAGAAAGGGTTCTGAGTGCCGCCTCTGGCACCCGTGCCATAGGTTCGCCACCACTGGTATAGGGGCTGGCCTGGTGTACTGGATTTAGTATTGTGTAATGTCCTAGGGCAGTGGTGGCAAACCTATGGCACGGGTGCCAGAGGCGGCACTCAGAGCCCTCTCTGTGGGCACGCGCACCATCGCCCCAGTCCTAGGCCTTTATCTGGGTTTTATAAAACCTTTTCGCTTTAGGCCTCTGCCGCCGTGTGCAAAAAAAAAAAGTTTCAATCAGTCAATTTCAACTTCTCGCAGGAAAAAAAAAGATCTTGCAAAGTTGAAATTGATTGATTGAACTTTTTAGTCCCACCCAGTCTGCCATTACCACCGCAGCCATACCCAGCCAATGGGCCACACCCACCCAATTGGCCATACCCAGCCAATGGGCCACACCCACCAGGCACTCGATGATGCATAAGTGGGTTTTGGGTTGCAGTTTGGGCACTCAGTCTCTAAAAGGTTCGCCATCACTGTCCTAGGGGCTCCCTGGCATCATGTTTTAAATTAGTCTCCCCAGATATGACATTCTCACATAGGGCAAGACTGCTTAAGGATATTTCTGGGGGTTGCAGTTTTGATCTATCTGGAGCAGGCCAGAACTGGAAAAGCTCTTTTAATTCATCCTTGCCTTGGAAAGTTCACCTCCTGCTGGATCTCAAACTTTGAACAATTATTTTAAGATGTTAATTTGTTAAGCCAGCCTTTTGTTTTACTAGTTCAGTTTTTGATGTGAGTCATATACAAAGATGGAGAATCTGAAGGTCAAATCCCTTAGAAGCCACCTCACTTTTTCAAACATTCCAAAGCAGGTTTTGAGGATGAAATTGATTTTCACTTTTTCACTACTTTTGATTAATTATTGTTGTGGAAAGGGAACCTTCAACAAAGCTACCTGTTTGTGGGGTGCAGTCTCTAAGGAGCTGGCCATCTCAAATCACAGGGCAAAGCAAGCTTAATCATAGGCTGGCTTTAATCCATTCTTCTATGTTAAAGCCCTACAGCTGGAAACCTTTATAAACTTGAAAACTAGGTATGCTCAGTTCAGTGCTATATGGCAGAAAAAAAATTCCATACCTCCAAGAATATATGCTTAATAATTTAAGCATCTATTTTCATCCGTTGGTGAACTGTTAAATAAAATTAAGGAATTACTCCTCTGGTGTAGGAGATACAGAGTTCAGACCTGTGGGAAACACTAGTAACTATCTGTATCTTTCAGATATTTGTGTTTATTATTGTGTTCTTTCCATCCATCCTTTTTAATGTCTGGGGCAATGTTATTGATTGAAATAAGGTTCTTCACATAGCAATTTATTTATCTATCAGGTATATTAAATAAGGTACTTCACACAGCAATTTATTTACTTATGCATATGATTTATAAATAGGATAATGTCCATGAATTTATACATTTACACTCAAGCTTTCATTTCTTATTGATTTACACTCAAGCTTTCATTTTGTATCGTATACATTTACATTCAAGCTTTCATTTTGTATCCAGATGGCAGCTAATAACATGAAATGAAAGATAAGTTAAAGAAAAGTTCATCCTTGCCAAGAAATTTTGCATTAATACACTTTCTATTTTGCCCACAGTATAATCTGCCATAAACTCACTGAATAAGATCTACTTCTTTCTTTGGCCTCTAGTCTCCCCTGTCGTGGAACCCATCTTCCAGGATATTCGGCAAACCATGGGACGTAGTGTAATCCTTCGATGTACCATGTTAAAGGGAAGCCCTATGAAAGTGGCCACAGCTGTCTGGAGATTTAATGGTAGCCTTCTAACAGTGCCTCCAACAGAGCAGCAAGACTATTCAGAATATAAAGTGGACAGTGTAAGCCGGGAGACTAGTGGCAACTATGAATGTAGTATCTCCAATGATGTTGGGGTAGCGGTTTGCAAATTCCAGGTATCAGGTAAGTCTTACCTGTGCTTTTTTCTCATTTAGTGGATACTAGTATGATTAACTTGGCTAATAACTGGTAGATGAATGAAATGGAAAATTTGCCCATGATGAGACTCTCTAATAAAACAAGGAGACCCAGTTTTTACCATCTCTCCATTTACCGAGCAGTCCCAGAGCAGCAGAAAGTTAGTGCTGGGACAGAAAGTGGACTTATCTTCCCAGTAGGAATCTCCACTGGATCACCAGCTTTTCTGCAAAGAAGGAGACATTCCATTTAGGAAAGGGCAAGTCTAGATTCAATACCTTCTTGATAAAATGAGGCACAAAAATTGGTTCCTATAAGATGCCAATACTCACACTTTCCTTCACCTGCCTCCTAGGAATATATGGCAAGATGAAAACAAAGAGGCACGTAGCTCGTTGTTCACTCCAAGATTAGTTCCTATATTACATTTTGCTATCTTGTCTTTTAAATTTGGAAGCCTGAGGGCAGTTTCTGTTTTTTAATTGATAGAGTTGATGAATAAAAAAATAGACTTTATGCCACAATGCAGCATGTAATTAAATATGATCTGGTGATTTAAAAATGGAAAGTTTAACTCCTGTGTATCACTGTTGTTTCCATGACATCTGGGCTTCAGGGATCTAAAATATTCTTTGACCCTTTTATTCTGTTTTCCTGCAAAACTGTCTCAGAAAATGAGTGGCTAGAGGTGAAACATACCCTTTGGACTTTCCTGATTTTTTTTTTGGGGGGGGGTGTCTTTGTATTAATAGACTTTGGCATTTTGCAGCCATACAATCCTTTAACAAAGTCCATTCTTTGCAATCAATATGAATTACTTTAGTCAGCATTTTCCAATCACTATAAAAGTGCTAGGTAACTTTTACACCTTATCACAACATCAAATGTATACCACAAGTAAACCTCCTCCACATTTCAGTTATCAGGCTTGTACCCAAAAAAATGCCATCTCTGCACATTTAAATAGAAGTCTATGTGAATTTAATATAGAAATATGCCAGTTTCTTTATCTCCCAACGGTTGGTATAGGTGCTTGTGTACAACTTTCATTCTTTCAAAATCTATATGAATATTTTCCACTCTTTCTATAGCAGAGTTCATGCATGTAGAGTTAGAGGTGAGGTCCAGCATTTATTTAATTCTTCTGTGTATTCAAATAGCTGCAAAATGCTCCATGGCTGATATATATGAACAAGAGGAAAATTATAAAGAGTCCAATGAACTTTATTATTATATTACCGGAGATGGAGTCTTTTATCTTGGGAATCAATTAATTATAAAAATGGGCATAAGATAATCATTATCGTCTGTTCTGATTTTATTTTATAAATTTGTCATGAAACTTGACTTAACAGTCAATACAAGTTGAATAAGCAACAATTAGTCTCCAAGGTGGCTCTGAATGTCTCCATGCACAAAAATGTAAGTCAATAAAAATAATAAGAAAAGGGGGTTCAGGAGTGAACATCAATATTACCATTCTAAGTTAATAAAAATAAACATGGAATCATTTCCATTTAATTAGAGCAGAAAAGAATGGCTGAGCTAGTAATTGGGGTGGGTAGAAAAAGAATGGAAAAGAAGAAAACCTTGGGAATAAGGAATACCTGTAAAATGTATTGCCTGTCTTTGAATATTTTCCCATTGTATGGTTTTTGTGATTTTAAATTGGCCAAACGCTAGCATGTAGATAGGGTTTTCTGTGAAAATATTTTGCTTTGGAGATAAACTGTGGGATTTGGGACCACAGTGTCTTCCTTGTGAATCAGTAACAAGGAGTGAGTGAATGGAAGGACTTTAAATGTTTGTAGTTAATCTTCAGGGTACAAAAGGCTCCCAGCACCACACTGTGGCCTCCCAGCATCCAAGATGGCACTACCAACGTTCTGCAGCAAAATAATGCTGCTGTCAAGGTTCGGACTAGCAAACCCAACCAAGCAAACACCTTCAAGTCTCTTCAGGCTCTTAATGCAAAACGTTATTGAATACACCATATCAGCACATATGAAAGTAAAACCAGCTCTGGCAGGCCCCTTTTCCAAACTCCATAATAAAAGCACTAACTTCTTCCTCCTCCCTCTGGGTCAGGTCACATTGCCCAATCAAGTTAGAAATTATTTTTATGGGAAAGCATCTCTAGGTCCAGTTGGACACCTGGCCATTGTCCTTGATTCCCATGGTCTGCTTCCTTAATCTTTGAAGTCTGCATTCCAAACCTCTCCACTCCCCCTCCCCCCCAGCTTGTTGGCAAGTTAAGAAGCAATGTCTGTCACGCCAGCAAGATGGGGTTTTGAAACTTGACAGCTGCATTTGGGATGCTGTATTTTTGTTATGATTACTCCCCTCTCAAAAAAGTGTGGCAATGAAAGTAAGCCATTTTCATTTCCACCTTAACTACCCCAATCCTTCCAAAACTGCATGAAATCAATTTAGAGGAGAGCTTGGAGAGATGAAGTGGGAGAGGAGACATCTAAAGCACTCCTGGAAGGAAACTTGGAGAACACTTGACTGAACAAATGTAAAGCTGCTATTAAGGCCTATCTTGAGGTGATAAAGATGTCAAAACACCATTACTTTTCTGCATTTATTTAGTGGCGTTCAATACCACTGAACATGATATCCTTCTGCACTCACTCCAGGGCTTAGGAGTTCAATCCATATTTGATTCTCCTCCTTCTTCCTAGGCCAATTCCAGTCAGTGTTTATGAAGGGGAGAGATCTGTCCCCAGGCTTCTCTTTTGTGAGGTCTCAACATAATATCAACATAAGCTACTAGTTGAAGCAATTGAGCAGCAGAGCATGATGTATTATCAATACACTGAAGATAGCTGTATATCTCTGTCCCAGTCAGCCTGGTAATACTGTGGAAATTTTGTCTATAGTAGACAAAATGCTTATAGGCTGTGGGGTTCTGGATGGAAAAGCAAAGGACTCAGCTCAAATCTAGTAAGATAGAGTGATTTTGGATTTAAAGCCTACTAGATCTGGTAGTTTTTCATCTTTAGTTGTGTATGATGTCCCACTGTCCCACACAAACACAGTGTGCAATTTGAAGGCCCTCCTGGACTTATGGCTCACAGCTTCATACTATGTACTAGTTGCACTTTTATATAAAAAAAGACTTTTTTTATTCCACCTTTATTTACAAATAATTCAAGGTGGCAAACATACATAATATCCCTTTGTTCTATTTTCCCCACAACAACAACCCTGTGAGGTGAGTTGGGCTGAGAGACAGAGACTGGCCCAAAGTCAGCCGCTCATGCCTAAGGCAGGACAAGAACTCACAGTCTCCTGGTTTCTAGGCAGTGTCTTAAACCATTAGATGAGACTAGTCATTTGGTGATTAGATGACTATGCAATCTATTTTTATACTGTTATTTATAGTATATTTTTTAATCTTTATTAGCTGCCCAGAATCATTGCATTTGTGTATTAATATTATTATAGTTGGTTGCATAGTAAGCCAGATGTTTAAATGGATTTGGTATTTTCCTCCTGCTAGTGACTCTTTCCCAAGGACCTGGAATAGGCATATGTCATTGTTTTGGGATAGAACTCAAGGCACCTATTACTTTTGGTAGTATTTTTGCTTTCTTTTGCCACAGTCATTCTACTTCTGTTTACAGATGTTGTATGTGATTTTCTCCCATTCTTTTTCTTGTATACTGCTGTCTCCAGGTACTAAGTAAATAATAACAATAACAATAATAATAATAATAATAATACCATGTCCACTATCCAGATTTGTTGCCTTTCTTATCAACAATTTTAAGTCCAGGTTATTATGTGACAGGTGCTTGTCAGAGCACTTTAGCTTCTTTATTTTCTATTTTGTGGTCCCACTAATTCTTGACTGTAGGTAAATGATATTTCTTGCAGATATTCCAATGTACCATTGTTGCTACTTTGTTATGCTGTTATTTGTTATTATTATTATTTTGCTGTCAAACTTTGATAACATGATTATTTCAGAACATTCAGGTTAAGGGTCTTCTTTTTTTTTTTAACAAAAAAGCAGCCCAGCAACACATCCAAGAAGGGGGAGGAGCCACTGTTTTCTTTAATAATTGGTTCTTTTGTTGAACAGGTCCTTACTATTAAGAACAGATTCATAAATGCAACTGGACTTCTTCTAAGAGAGTTCTGTGTGTTGCATAATTTAAGAAAATGGGGGGGGGGAAATTGGTCTTTTTCTTCAGATATTTGAAAAGTAAAAATGTATCTGCATTAAATCAGCTTTTCCCAAGATTAAATATACTCTCAGTTTCTCCCTGTAAAATATAGTTTCCATTTCCTTGATCATACTTGTTGTTTTTCTATGAAACTGTTTTAGGACCTCTAAATTAAAGTAAAATGCCAAAACCACAAATGGTAATTGGTATGGGGACTGACCAATGAAGATTATAGTGGAACTTTTGCTATATTTCCCTTGACCTAGAAATTGTTCTTCTGTTAATGTAGCTTTAAATTGCATCCTAAGCAAAGAATTTTGCATTTGTCTCTATTTCCTTTTCCATTCCGGCTATTTTTTCCCAAATGAAATCCAATTCTCTTATACTGGTTATCTTAATTGCTAGGGAATAAATTTGTTGTGTCACAAAGAGCAATGTTACAGTTACTACTATGCCATAATAGAGAGGAGTAACTGATAGTGGACAGATATTACATTGTGGTTTTTTCCCTCATCTCAAGGCTTGCTAACAAGTAGAAGCAAAAGCAAAGCTGGTTTAGTTGTAGATCGGAATGCAGAGTTTTTATTAAGCTTTATTATGATAAATGAATTTTACTAGTCATATTCCCAGAAGTAGTAGATAGTGGATATGAAGTTAACAATATGTTTTATAAATATCTAAAGAGAAAATAAATACCTATTTGGTAGATTAGGTGTCCATGACCTTCCTACTCAAAGTTCTTGATGAGTTGCATGCATGGATTCTTATGGTGCTCACTGAGTTATAACAACTTTCCTCTCTGTTCCTCTCATTCTCTTTTCTGCTTTTTAGCTAAAGCTTATAGCCCAGAATTTTACTATGATACTCCGAATCCTACAAGGAAGCAATCCAAGAACTACTCCTATGTCTTACAGTGGACACAGAAGGAACCAGATGCTGTTGATCCCATTCTTAGTTACCGTCTAGATATCCGTCAGGTAAGATCTATAATAGCAGCTTAAATACAGAAATTCAGCTGCTGCGGTAGCCAGCTTCCAGACAATAGTTGCAGAGTTAAAAGAAGAATGCTTTTTTCCATACCTACCTAGATTAGAATTTAATATTTGCAAAGCAGGTTAGAACAGGCAGCTTCTTTCCTCATTTTATACGGCTGAGAAATCTGTTGCATGACATACCCTTTAATTATACATTCTGATGCACAAACATTTGAGAGCTAAGAAAGTCTATTGATTCCCCTTGGAATTTTCAGGCTTTGTGTTTTCACTAAAGCTGTAACAAGAACAAAAACTTGTAGTCATTAGTAGTTTTTGTAGATTTCATAGGCCAACCATTTAGAAGGGTGGGATTTCAGATTCTTTCCTTTGAACCAACAAAGGACTGTAAATTGAAGGGCACCCCAGGTTCAAACTGCCAAGAAAATTCATTGACTGTTCATGTTGTGCAAAGTCCTTCTCCAAGCTGTTATAATAATAAGGGAAGATTATTACAACCTTTTGAAGAAAGGTTTGGGACAAAAGAGTAATACAGAATGAAACAGAACCATGAACAGAACAAACAGGAAGAAGAAAATATTTGATATGCTAGACTGTTGAAATATATTCATAGGTGCATACATATATGTGTATGAGTGCATGTGTTTCTGTTTTCTCAGCATGGACCTGTGAATCAGACATACAATGAAGTTCCTAAATTTCTCAGCTAATCTATAATTTAGTTAAACCAAGATTATGGAAACAATTCGTGGACTATATGCCAAAGGTAGCTCTGTCTGTGTAGAATAAGCAAATAGGGAGAGTCAGTATAAAAAAAGAATGGGACCACAGATTCTCTGCATTCTAAAATTGTTCTTTTTTCCTTGTTTTTTCCTTATTGTTCTTGTTGTTCTGTTGTTCTTTTTCTCTTTTTGATACCCTCTCTACACAAAGGAAAGGGATATATTTTCTCTTTGTAGAAAAGGTCAATCTGCATTTTTGAGGACTATTTGAGGAATATTTTTTGAAAGATCTTACCTGGTCTGAGGCTGTGGGTTGCCTGCTCTGAGTTATGCTGAAGTTTGTAAAGTTTAGACCTGCTCGCTGTAAAAGCCCCTGAGAAAGATTAAATTCTAAGCAATTCTAAGCAATTAGGCGTAACTGCAATGATGAGAGCCAAAGTCTATGCTTGTATATTCTGTACTACTGTTCTTCCATTCACAGAATATCCCTTGATCCAGCAAAGACTATGTTGATCAAAGAAGAAAGCAATATCCCCTGATTTCTTCTTCCCTTCTATAACTCCTGTATTCCCTAATCTATTCTAAACAATTAGACTTGTTCCAAAACATGGGAAGCGTGGTGGGGATGCCCCTATTCCCCTATTCAGGGAAATGTTCACTAGTTCATGGGCTTTATTTTAAATAGAATGGTGGAATCATATATAGTCCTTTATCAACAAAGCAGATAGATATGCAACATAATGGAATATAACTTTTTTTCTCCAGCATTTGGTTGTGTATTCCTTTGGTGACCCTTGAGTGTCATTGGCAAAATGAGCTTTTCTGTCTCTGCCCATTGTATTTTGGGAAACATTAGTGTTCACAGCAAACCTCAAAATGCTAAAATGATGACACTTTTGCATGTTGCATGGTCATGGAAATGATGGCTGTACATACTTGCATTTCAGTATTGGACACAAATGTATACATCATAGAATTTGTATGATGCTATCATTACTCGTGTTTTATTATTTGCTGACACTGCCTTTTCCTGTTGATGCCAATGTTGGGAAGGAGAAAATCAGAAAATCATTTCTGATTACAGATTGTATTCTTCTTTGATGGTTATTGGAACTGTGGTTGCTACTTCTGAGGGATATTTTAGCCATTTGGGGGTTCAGATTATTTGCTGTGCTTGGCAATTTTTGTTTTAGTTGCTGGAATTCTGAGATGATTCTGTGCTTAAAAATTATTCCTTTTGGCTAGATAAATTGCTTTGGCCCACAGGGAAAAATCTTTTGTCATTTCTTGTTCTTTTAAACAACTATAGTTATGAATGATACTAATGCCCATAAGAGACCAAGTGTTTAATCTTATTATTGATCCAGCCAAGATGAAACTAAAAATTAATGCCAACTAGTTAATGTTAGAATACTTTCCCCTTTGTAACATATGTTATTCTGGAACCTTAAAAACACGAGTGAAATAATTCCCAAATAATCGTCAGTTTATTTGTGGGAGTTACTATGATTTATCCTTTACCGTGCATTGAACTGTGTAGTCTGTGTAATTTTGTTCATATCTGGCCTTTCTTCTGCCAAAACCAAGAGAGGATATAATCTGACCTTTTATTTTAAATTAGGAAACTCATTCTTGTTAATTCATTTGTAGTTTATACATTGTTATTTGGTAGAAAGCAATGATTTTATTGAAATGTTTGCTAGCTATGAAATTAATATAATTAATATTACCTGCGTTAGACTCTTTGAAATAATTTTAATGTGCACTTCACATCTAGTGACATACTTTTTCATGGTTATGCAGCTATTAATTTTTAAGACTCTTCTATTTAAAGTAATTTCTTCAGTGTGTTTATTGTTTGACATCAACCTGGGCTATTTAGGACCCGGTTTTAGACCAAATTCTAAACCTATAACATGAAACTGCAAAACACAAAAATCCAAAGTAACCATGCAACATTTTTCCAGCTGCTATATGTAGGTATTCTATGGTTGGATAAATATGTCAGCTTTATTTTCCTTTAACTTGTCATTTTCCTGATCACAAGCTTATTCTGGGCTCTTTCAACATCTGTTTCAAATGGGTTCTCCTACCCCCCCCCCCCCACACACACCCTGCATTTTTCTCCACATTTCTCTTAACATCTACCATTTGCACTTTTTCTACTGTGCAAATATTTCCCAAGTAATTTTCTATCAATGTAATCCATTCTTGCAGGAAAGAACATTCATGCCTGTGCATGTTATACTTCATTAATGTATTTTATGAATAGTTTATTGCACACTGTATTTTGACAGGGATGTATCTTCTACATAAGTTTATTTCAGAAGTATAAATTTGATAAGCGTATGTAGAAATTTAGACTGGATAAATTTCATATCCATCTGTAAACAGCATATTAGAGCTGAAGTATGCATGAACAATACCAGTGTAGTAGCACCTAGTATGTTCTACAGTAAGAATAATCAGTACATTGTACAAGATGATGATCGTAAAGATTTAAGTTCCCCAATTTGATTTTGTAACACTGAATTTGAACTTTATAGTATGAAACTAATTCTATTCAGAGCTCTCTACACCATAATAGTCTTACAGGGTCTTTTTATTGCGGTTTTCTTCTTTATTAGACATAATGCACTCTTCACTAAAGTGATGTGCAAAGATGAAGATTTTAAGGGTGATGCTTTCAAAGTTGCTGGGGCACATTGTGACAGGTAATAGGGTAGGCTGAGCTTAGAAGTAAAAGATTATTTACTTTCAATGTAGAGGACAGAACAATTTCAAAAGATCTGAGCACCTATGTTCTCTGGGTCAGACAGAATATCTTTTTTCATTCCGTTCTTTGTGATGGCTCACTCTCTAGAGAACTGTCTGCTTCTGTATTACTTTCTCATACAGCGTGGAGCACATTGTCAGTGCTTAACAAATAATAACAATTTTACCAACCCAGTACACAAGGGAACGTCTTATAATGAACGTGCTTTGTCTGAGAGCAGCCTTGCTTTATGCTGAACTTTGCCACTGTAATTTCCAACTAACCATGTGCAAAGATACAGACAGATTTTGTCCTAAATGGACAAGTAGAAATTCAGATACATGATGTGCCATGCCTCAGTTCAGATGTTGTTTAAAGGGAGTCCAAATATGCAGCTTAGTAGGGTGAGGGGTGTTCCAAAATAACAATATTTTGGAACAGTCCTTAATATTAATTAAATCTGCCAGATCTTTGCAATAGTTATTTCCTTATTGCGATCTCACTTTTTGCTAGCTCTCACTTGACTTGGTCCCAAGTTACTTACAGGCCTATCTGTTTGCAGATTCAGTCATACTGGAAGAAGTATTTTAGCAGATTTTTCCCCCATTTGGGGGAGCTTAGAAGAGCCAAAGACCAAAGATATTGTTTTTCCATTGTTGGACTGATCATCTGGATTGGCCTCCCATTGGAGATTGGCTTAGCTCTAACAGGGGTTCACTTTCCAGAAGAAGTTGAAGATAGAAGTCTTCCCAAGAGTATTTGGGGCATGATGCCACTTAATTGGTGCTAGTGGATTTAATTGACTTAGATCAGACATGTCAAACACAAGGCCCAGGGGCCGGATGCGGCCCTCAAAGTGGTTTCATGTGGCCCGTGAAGCCATCCTGGAAACAGTGAGGGAACGGCCCCCGCTGTCTTGGCCCTGGCCCAGGCCAGCCAGGAGCCAATGTACAATTTTGTGGTGGCTATCTTGGCACTTGCCCCGGTGGACCATGCCTTGGCACTTGCCCCGGTCCCACCCCCTTCTGCCAGAGACCCTCAGATCTGTCCCACTTCTGCCCAGGCCCCCACAGGCACCCTTGACACGAATGATGTAGAACTGGCCACGCCACCCAGTAGGCCACACCCACTCCATCCATGCCCACCCAGTAGGCCGCACCCACTCTGGCCACACCCACCCGGCCCCCCAAGGGCAACCGCAATGCTGATTCGGCCCTCAGTAGAAATTGAGTTTGACACCCCTGACTTAGATTAAGTGCCTTGGCTTTCTTATTATTAAACAGCTGTGTTGTAAACTGCTGATGTCTGTTTCAGTTGAAGGAAGGAAGGAAGGAAGGAAGGAAGGAAGGAAGGAAGGAAGGAAGGAAGGAAGGAAGGAAGGAAGTAAGTTCTTTACCAAGTGTGTTTATGATTAAAGCCTTCAAAACCATATGTATTTTTTCTTATAATGGCACAGTTAACTTAAATTACTTATATCCAGCCTTCCATCCTACTAAGGTCGATATAAAATGAGGACCCAGATTGTTGGGGGCAATATGCTGATATTGTGAACTGTCCAGAGAGTGCTGTAAAGCACTATGAAGCAGTATATAAAAGCCTAAGTGCTACTGCTATTAATGCTTGCATATTGGAAATTAAGTAAGTTAACATGTTGCTTTTACCTGTCTGTAGAAACCAGTTATAACTTACAAAAAGATTTTGTTCTGGATGAAGTCCTGATGCTGAATTGTTTGGCAAAGAAAGAAGAGGTTTGGATGCAAGAAGGCAATATATTTTATTATTTTTGTGTAATTGAAAATTGGCACTTGCAAATCCTTTCTAATACAAATATAGCTGCTTGGATTCAATCTTCTCTCTAGACCTGGATCCTCACTGTGAGTCAGAAGACCGAGGTACTGGCCTCTCCTTCAGCTTCAAACTTTTACAATCCATGTTTTCTGCTATAACAGCATAGATTAGAATTCTTTAATTCTCTGTATTCTATTTCTGACTTTCTTGTGGCAAGGTAGCAAACCACCTGTTTTCAATCTGGATTTTTATTTATCCCCTTGAGTACCTCTCTCCTGGGAGAAAGTACAAAGACTTGATAATGCAACTGGGAAAAGGACAAAAAGCCCATGAAAAAATGCTTGAATAGTTCTTCAGCCTGAAAGGTATTTGCATGAAAATATGTTTGAATAAATGACAAGTGGGTGTATTCTGTATATGTAGCATTGTTACTAATCAGTAGAAAATCTTCAAAACTATATACCAGAAAGGCAATAGCAATTGGCTGCATCTGGATGATATTAGCTGATCCCAAAAAAGCTAAGCATTGTGAGAACTGGTTAGTATTTAGATGAGAGATATCCAGTCAAAACCTAGACTGGGAAGTTGAGAAAGCATCCAGAAAGAAAACAATACAAAGCCATTATTGTATTTCACCAAGAAAACTATCTGAACGTGTCTTTGCTGTCATGAGGAGTAAAGCGCAACTTGAGTGAGTTGTTGTCTTACTCAAATAGATAAATTGCCTTCCTATAAGCTTCCCACATATTTCGGACATGTGATGCGACACCCAGAAAAATATGCATACTCCATTTAATCCTCCAGGGAAAGATTGAAGGCAAACGAGATCCAGGCAGAAGAAGAACATCATGGCTTCAAAATCTAAGGGACTGGTTTGGACAAAACTCAGCAGCACTTTTTTGTGCGGCTGCTGATAAAAACAGGATCGCCAATATGATCGCCAACATCCGATAATGGATATGGCAGAAGAAGAAGAAGAAGAAGAAGAAGAAGAAGAAGAAGAAGAAGAAGAAGAAGAAGAAGAAGAAGAAGAAGAAGAAGAAGAAGAAGAAGAAGAAGAAGAAGAAGAAGAAGAAGAAGAAGAAGAAGAAGAAGAAGAAGAAGAAGAAGAAGAAGAAGAAGAAGAAGAAGA
>NW_015387436.1:34238-43434 GCF_001527695.2 Protobothrops mucrosquamatus
TGGCTGAGGCCATTTCTAGTATAGTTTGTTTGGTTTTGATTTAGAATACTCTTCCTTCTTCCTTCACTCTCTCTCTTCAGAGAGAGATTGGCTTGAAGGTGAGTTTTACAAGATACCTTTAAAGTTGGTCTTACTCAGACAAATTCAGAAGCCTCTCTCTTTTGTCAGACACCAAGACCAATTTCGATTGACAGCAAAGAACTTTCCCAGTGAAGAATTAACAAAGCCCTGCAGCCTCCCACTTTCTGATTCTTTGTATATCATAGCCAAAGGTTGATCATGCTCATCCAATTTTGAAAACGTATGATTTTCAGCTACTGGATGGATGTTAGTTTTGTATTATGTTGCCACTTGATAGATCCAGGAGTATCCATAAGTATCCTCAACATAGAAAAAGCCTTGCAGGGCTTGATGATTTTGAATGGCCCACAATTAAACAAACCTTGCCTAAAATCAATTTAGTGGGGGTTTTTTCTGCTAAAGAATGAAGGCATTTTTAAAGTACTTTTACAAATACATGTCTTATATACTTCTCCTTGACTGTATGGTATCCTTTTGTTAATCTGCTTTAAAAAATGAAATGGAAGATGGATGAAAATGCATCAGAAGGAAGGACTGCAGGCATGGCAGCTGTTTAAGTTTAGAGGGACAGAGGGACAAAAATCACTGAACAGTTAATTAACAAAACCTCACCTATGACATGAGTTTGTAGGAAGAGAAAGCAACAAAAGCTTTGGTGCAGAAGTTGTCCTTAATCTTGGTTATGTCCACTGAAAAAAAAACAGGAATTCTTGGGATTTTCCATACAAACTTAAAACTTTGATAGAGTAATGTGTGTCTTTTCATGGTGCATCTCCCCAAATGAAAAAGAAGCAAAACCTCTCTTTTACCTAATCCAAGATGAGTCTTGGATGCTCCACAGGCTAGAGCATAGAATGAATGTCTCCTTTTTTATTTCATTTAGAACAGCCTCCATACTAGGCCCACTTGCTGAACCAAGTCTGCCCGTCAGATTAATTCCTACCAGACACCTAGTGTTTCTTTAATGAGAGAAATGCTTGAATGATTGTGAGACCTGGAGGGAGGCAAGAAATTTCATTTGGTTTTGCAATTTGTTTCCTTCCATATTGGATAAACATTCCCTGTGGTCTACAAACAGGTCTTGGGTCTAGAGTTGACTGCTGTTCATCTCATCAGACAGCCAGAGTAGTGCTAATGAGGCCTAAGGCAGTGGGGAGCTGGGCTTGCCAGGCAGAAAGACAGCTAATGGACCAGTTAAGACTTGCATGGGACAAGGGGAGTATTTCCAGAGATGTATTGATGAAAATTAGAACAGAAGCTGGATGGTCTTCTGATGGCCAATGACATACCCAAGATTTATCATTAAATGTGGCAGATTTTTACTTGCAGTGTTTGATTTGTATATGAAGCAAAATGAGATTAATGGATTTTAATAGCATAGGAACTGTTTTCTAATCACGCACATAAATTGCTATAGATTATTGAAATTTTCCCATATCCTTACACACTTATCTGCCAAAAAAGTACTGCTTCTACATGTTGATGGCTGGATCCCATAGCCTTGGTAGTAGTATGACCTACATATTTCCAACCCTGAAAATAATGCTTTTATAAGAATCCAGTAGGAAAGTTGTCCAGCTATGTGATACATCAGTTCAATGGCAAAGAAACATATTTTGAATATGTAATTTATCACTGTAGAGCAGGGGTTCCCAACCCCTGGTCCGTGGACTGGCACCAGGCAGTGGCATGCCAGAAACCAGGCCATGCAAACAAGTGAAGCCCCATTCGCAGGATGCAGGTAGCCCGTGAAACCACGCTCTCTCTGGTCCATGGAAAACCTCTCTCCACGGAACCTGTCCTTGGTGCCCAAAAGATGATTTTTCATTTTACTTATACATGCCTTGGTTTGGCTTCATTGGACATTCTTGACCTTCCTGTTTGCCTGAAAATTGACTCCATAGGTGAGCCAATTGTAGTGTGTTTTGTGTATCAACCATGCTTTCTGATGTACTCTGTCCTTGAACAGAGAAATTCTCAGTGAAAAGATGCATTATTAATGGATGCATGTTGTCTGAGTAAAAATATTGCTCTTCCTCACTGATTTCTTTTGAGGGTTGCTTTTAAAGATTGAAATAATCACCCACTCAGAACAAAGGTAATGTTTCCTAAATCTGCTGTACTTGCCTTCATGATATCAGCACAGAGTCCAATCTGATTATCTGTGTATTACTGTAAAGTGACTCATTCACTTGATAATCTTAGACTGGCAAGCGTCTTCTTGCACTGTAGGAAACAGCACTCATCCTTTTAATTGGCTGTAATTCACTCTCAGTGATGATATAACATTGACAAAAACATACACTGAATTAGGTGAGTTGTTTTCCTTCTGTTCTAATTCATATGAAATATGAAACTTTTCATGCTGAGAGCCAGTGCATTGGTTAAGGTATTAAATTAGGACCAGAAGGGGCCAAATTAAGCTTACATGGATGACTGTGGGCCAGTCACTCTCTCAGCCTAGTCTATCTCACGGGTTCCCTATGGAGGGAACGCTATGAGCTCCCAGAGGAAAGCCTCTGTGTAAATCTAACAAAGTCATAATTAATCTATTTCATGCTTGAACATGAACGGCTGCTTTTATCATGTCAAATCATTGGTCAATCTGTATTGGTGGTCTCTATGCAATTAGTCTCTCTCCACAGTTTCAGGCAGGAATTTCTATCTCCTAGAAATTCAAGAGATCTTTTTCCATGCAGTACCAAAACCCTGTTGTCTACCTAAGTTTTTTCTCTAAAGGTGAACTTATTCAAAAGTCCAGTGTAGAACTGCTTGTGCAAATATCCACATGTATCCTAATTATAGATATTGGTTACTAGCTGCAAGGATGACGATAAATAATAATGAATTTTGTGTATATAATCTTATAATAATAAATACAAGGGTAACATCACAATGCAGATCTTACCAGGAAGCAATGTCATAAGGTTTGCATTATAAAGTCATGTTGTCATTTATTATTTGCTCTTTCCCCCCATGAATATGTCTGAACCTAATCTTTTATTCTTTCATATGTTCTAGATGCTTCTTTTGATGAAATTGTACTGCATTGTTCCAGTGGAATACATGTACATGGATCTAATTTCTCTGGAGATGACATTTGCAACCACAGTTTCCTTTCCCCATATTAGTTTGATCACACGTTCAAATTAACAAAAGCATTACTTTAAAGTTTGCAAAAAAAATGATTTCATTCTGGCAGTGAAAGGAATACAACTTTCTCATGGCATCATGAGAAAGAGAGGAGAGTGCTTTTGTTAGTTTGCAAATGTAACTTTCAGAGTAAATAGATCCAAGTTACACTTCTTAAAAGAAGCAGCCTCTTCAGTGTTGGCCACTGAGGATAATAATAATAATAATAATAATAATAATAATGATGATGATGATGATGATGATGATGATGATGATGATGATGATGATGATGATGATGATGATGATGTTGGAAGGGACCTTGGAGGTCATCTAGTCCAACCCCCTGCTCAGGCAGGAAACCCTATACCATTTCAGACAAATGGCTGTCCAGTCTCTTCTTAAAAACTTCCAGTGTTGGAGCATTCACCGCTTCTGGAGGCAGGTCGTTCCACTGATTAATTGTTCTAACTGTCAGGAAGTTTCTCCTTAGTTCTAGGTTGCTTCTCTCCTTGATTAGTTTCCATCCGTTGCTTCTTGTCCTGCCTTCAGGCGCTTTGGAAAATAGCTTGACTCCCTCTTCTTTGTGGCAGCCCCTGAGATATTGGAACACTGCCTGGTAAGAGAAATGTGTCTCCATATCAGGAATAGCAGTGGGGAAAGACTCTCAGAATTGACCCTCCTGAGTTCTCTGGAGAGGCAAGCATTTTCAGACTTTTAAGATTCCATTACTATACCTTCCAATAAAAGTAGTGTTAATACTCTTGGTTTTGGTTTACTGGTCCTGATTACATTGAAGGGCTGACGCCACTTCACCATGAAAGCTACAAAAAACTCCCTGCACTTGTTAAATGCTATCGTTCTCTTTGGAAATGCTCTTGTTGAGATAATGAATGCATACATAACTGCAGCATGCAAACACACCTTCCAAGGCTGCAGCTATTTATTTTCAATAATAGTTTCTGCAACCATAGCAAACTTGTCAGCCATTGCAATTGAAATAATTGTCACCAGGAACCTGTAGCTTGACACATAAAGAATTCAGATCACATCTTTCTAATTACCGCGTTAGTGTTTAATTGGATACAATTGTAGCACAACCTGTGATTTTCAGTGCACTGTATAGTTAGCCTGAAAAAGAGAAAATTAAAGAGGGGCATGATAATTGCCTTCAGATGTCTAAGCCTGCCGCACTGAAGTAGCCCTGCCCAGTTCTTTATTGTTCCAAAGAGCAAGAATAAAACAAATATATAGAAATTGCTGTGTAGTAAATCATTATTA
Organism: Protobothrops mucrosquamatus; assembly: GCF_001527695.2. NCBI lineage: Eukaryota > Metazoa > Chordata > Lepidosauria > Squamata > Viperidae > Protobothrops > Protobothrops mucrosquamatus. The sequence continues at coordinate 38,730 of NW_015387436.1, forward strand.
TGGAATGGTAAGAACCTACTTGATAATAGGACAAACTGCTTCAGGACCTGGTAGAATCTCTTTCACTAAAGGGTTTTAAGCAAAAGCTGAATGGAGGTCTCAGAGATGTTGCAGTTTCATCCTGCTTTGCAGATGTTGAATTGAGCAGGTTGTTGAGCTACCTGACTTCCAAGATCCCATTCCCCCTCAATAATTTTTTTTGAAACCAAACACTAATATTTCTAAATCTGAAAAATTCACAAAGAGGAGGTTCATAAATAGTGGAGAAGGAGCAGTTCATACAAGCTGGACGTGTCCGATCACAACATAGGATGCAGACCTGCCTTATTTCCCATCCTCCCACATAAAAGCACCACAATCAGGAAGATATGTGTCTTTGCTAAGTCTGTCCATATAGGTAAACTTTACAGAAGGCCCTCAGAGCAACAAAGTCATGCTCTAAGCACAGAGCTTCTGCTTAGATAAACATTTCTCAACCTTGGCAACTTTAAGATATGGACTTCAACTTCTGCAAATTCCCCAGTCAGCAAGGGAATGAATTGTTCCCCTGAACTGAACTGAACCATTGAAAAGATGGTTTTAAATGCTGGGATATAGAGCAAGAATTACTATAAACTGGGGGAGAAGAGAACCTCCCCTGTTGAGTGTGTGCACGTGTGCACATCTACCTGAAGCAAGACTATTTAACTTCCTTGGCCGGAAAATGAACACAGCAACCCATTTTTCTCTCATCAGTTTCCTGCCCCATTCTCCCTTCCTGCATGTAGATCAAAGCTAAATAAGCCCTGGTTCTGCAGTCCTTGTTTCATACAAAAAATACTAAGAACATTGCTAAAATTGAGACGAGTCACTCTCTCTCTCTCTCTCTCTCTCTCTCTCTCTCTCTCTCTCTCTCTCTCTCTCTCTCTCTCCCCCATCGCTCCCTCCCTCCCTGCAGGACAGAGTGAATTTACTTTGAAAACAAATAGGTTAATTTTTTGTCAGCTCAATGAGATTACAACTCCACGATCACCAAGGAAACGGCACCACATGTGCCTGTTAGGACAACCATGACAGCATTATTTTGAGGCTCAGTGCTTGCACTTGTATGAAGGTAGACTTTAATGGCAACTTCCTGGGATTTTCAGAGGTTTTGGGACTAGAGTTGAATTCCTCTAATCTGGCCTGTGCTGAAGAGAACGGGAATTTTTCCCACTTATTTATTTATCCCAAGTCATATATTTATCTGAAGTTTATTTTTTTTCACAGCTCATGCTATAAGAAGTCATAGAAAAGTAAGCAGTCCCAAAGGTTGCCAACAGCTAACATGCTGGCAGATATACAAAGAAAATGGAAATCACATGAAAGAATAAGCAGCATGGTACATGTAAACAGCTTCCCTGATATCTACTGGATTCCCTGCTCTACCTTAGCCAAAAAAAAATTGAGAAGTTTTTATTTTTTTTCAAAGAAGAAGATGCTAGCAAGCCACAAAATCAATACTGTTTTCCAGTGTTTTTATTTACAAGAATGGCCTTGGACCCACATAAGCATTTTTATAAAATAAAAGTAATGCCTAACTCAAGTGCATTGCTGAGAAATGTGTCCATTTAACCTGAAAAAGACAAAGAGGAAAACCAGGTGAGAAGAAACATTTTAAAGGGCTGGAGAAAAGCTTGGGAACAACTTTAGGAATTTTGTCTTCTGTTGATTCGGTGTTGTCTGAGTAGCTTCATTGATATCAGCAGCCTTTTTGTATATGTGAGATACTGATAGCCTTTTAAGAGAGGCAAAGGCAGGAAACAAGTCATTTAAATCTTGGAATGAACTTTAATGCAGATATGGTAAAAGGAGTCCCTGAGGATTTTACTCTGCTAGTCATTGCCAACTATAGGATGCAGTGCTCATCTCCATTTCAAGGCCTGTGCTGTCCAAAGACATTTCTGTAGTCATCTGGCCAGCATGACTTCACAAAGCACTGTTACTTCCCACCAAAGTGGTACTTACTATGTTTTCCCGAAAGTAAGACCTACCCTGAAAATAAGCCCTAGCTTGATTTTTGGGGGTGGGCCTAATATAAGCCCTGCCCCCAAAATAAGCCCTAGTTTTGGGGTGAGGGGTGCACCTAAAAATCAAGCTAGTGGGGGAGTGGAGCTGCCCCACTTGCCTTGCACCCACTTACCAGGTCTCCCATGAATCGACACCTGCCTCTCCTCGCTGGCCCATTTCTTCTGCAGTGTCCCCCAGCCTGCATTTTGCAGTCAGAGGCCTTTCCAGAAGGTCTCTGCAGCTAAGAACCAAGCTATGGATTCAATCCGTAGCTCAGTTCTCGGCTGCAGAGGCCTTCCAGAAAGGCCTCTGATGGCAAAATGCAGTCCGGAGCTCCATTCTCAGCTGCAGAATGAAGCTGCTCCTTCACAGAAGAGGCGGGCCAAATGGGCGGGGCTGTCAGTGCCACTGCTGCGAGGTGAGTGGAAAAGACTTCCCCCTGAAAATAAGACCTGGTGCCTGTTTTGGAGGGGGAAAAAATAAGACTGGGTCTTATTTTTGGGAAAACACAGTATTTATCTACTTGCATTTGCATGCTTTTCCTGTCCTCGCCCCAGCTCCTGCCAACCTAATTTCTTGATTCTCACCTTAGCCTTTTTATTTTGCCAGACATCTTTCCTGATCAATATGTTTCTCTGAATCAAAGAGTCTTCCCATAGTCTTGTGGATGTTGTTGTAGGTATAAAAGACAAATCAGGTGAGATTTTTCTTTTGTAGGAAGGTTTCGCCTCTTCGTATTCATTGAATTTTTTTCCCCTTTCTTTCTCTCTTAATTTCTCTTATCATTTTTTGTCTCTTAAGTTCTTGTAGTTTTCCTGGTAGCTCTGTAATCTATTTTGTCAAATCTTTTGTCTTGTCCTCAGACGTATTTTATGATCTTAAAGTATAAGTTATCTTTTCCATGTCCATTATTTCCTGTAAGTTTTTTTCCCACTTCCACTTCTACTTTTTTCATACTTTCTTCTGTTGTTAGGTTCCATCTTTAAATCTCTCTTCTCTGGTTCATCAGTTGTCTGTTTTATCTGCTCACTCTCTATTTTTATTTTCTGAGAGTTTTTTTTGTTGTAAAGTTAAATTAGAGATGCATTCATTTATATTTTCAAAGTTATTTTTAATTTCCTCATGGTTCGAGACCATTGTTGTTTGAATTAGTTGCAACATAGCATATATCTCCTCCTGGAAAGTATTTGTTTTTTCTTGGTATATTCTTTCTGCAGATCTCTGGTTTTCCAAGATAGCCAAAAATCAGGGTTTTCCTTTCTCTGCAGACAGCTTTAAAATCACAGTTGAATCCAGAAAGGTCATTTTTTTTCCTAACGTTTATAGTTCTCTCTTTGTAGGTAGGCCAAGATGTTTTCTTTTTTTGTCACAGCTGTTCTCTGTTATTAAGACATTGAAGGTCACCCAAAAACAAATTATCTTTTCCTGGGCTTTGCCAATTCCTGTATTGAAGCAACTACTATATTTTCACCCACCACTAGATGTCAACACTAGTTTGTTTTTCAGTTTTCAGTTTTCAAAATAAACAATTATTTTCTTCTATTTTCATGATTTAAAAAAGAAATCTTAACACATTCCACCAATTTCAAACTTATCCAGATTTAGGTCATATTAATTTCATTTCAGTATATTTCTGTTCCCACTCAAGCCCATTTAGGGTCCCCTAGCAGGCAGAAATCGGCCGTAGGGTGCAGAGCCCTGCAATCCCTTGGCTGCTGTGAACTACTGCACAAAACCAGAAGCCCAGATATGGTATTGTAAGTGAATCTTGAAAGCCTGTAAAATCCTCTCTTCAACATATACCTAACATAATCAAGGCATAGAGTTTTCTTTTCATGCTTTTGTCTTTCTTTGGACTCAGATACCTTTTCAATAGTGACTCTGCATTCATCACTCTCTTCTCTGAGTCAAACAGACATTCCTTCACAAATATACTCTCCAATGGCAATCATTTTCTCAGAGGGCTCTCAGAATTCCAATGCATTCATCTGTTCAAAAGGTTCTTAGAAAACTACATAATTGAATCAAGTTTTCTAGTTTTTTAAAAGTATATATTTAAAGCTGCAAACAAATATGTCTTAGTCTGTGCATAATGTGAAATCAAGCATTATATACATAAGTGTACACAAAGGCCTGTATGTTGTACTATCATTGCTCATCCTTTAATGTAGTGCAGGGGTGTCCAATCTTGGCAACTTTAAAACTTATGGACTTCAACTCCCAGAATTCCCCAGCCAGCTATTTTGTGTTAAAGTTGCCAAGGTTGGACACCCTTGATGTAGGAGTACAAAAATCTGGACAACTACTAATTAGCAGCCAAAATCTATAGGTTTTCTGTGTCTCTTGTGTGGCGATAAAAAGTATCTCCCCATATGCATATAAGTTACATTCACTACCAGACCTATCAGATGCCCCCCCCTCCAGACACACACACCCATAAACATATAAACTCCTTAAAGTGCCCTTATAAGAAAGCATTCACAGGAAATTGAATTGATCCTGAGTGATGCCTCTATTCACAAATGCTGACTTAGTAGGAATGGATAAATAATAGGGTCACATGGATGGGTTTCTCTAAAATATTCCAACTTCACACTGTAATTTCCACTGGGTCTGCCTTTTTTATGTCTTGGCCTTTCTTTGCTCTGCTATGTGGTAGATCAAAGCTACATAAGCC
>NW_015387436.1:44026-47901 GCF_001527695.2 Protobothrops mucrosquamatus
AAACTAACCATATTTATCCACTATTGCTATGATAAAATATGATAAAAGGGGGAAGCAGACTTTTGTAACCATTCCAATACTAGACATGCAGAGAGGTGAGTTGGAACAGAAGTCTCAAGATCAGAGGCATCTACAGTGTGTGTTTGTGTATGAAGGGTGGGCTAATGATGAAAACAACTCCATGGCAGAAGGCCTGCTCCTTTTCTGTGTCCCCCATGACACTGTGAACGTATATGAAAAAGGCGTATCTTGCATTGACATGGCAAGATTGTGTTTTCAATATTTTGATGAAAGCTTTCAATCCTGCAGATGTTTCTGATTAGGACATGGCAGAAAAAACGGTGTATTTATGCTGGGATTAAATGCAAGGTGAGATATCAACTCACTTGTAGCAACTAGAGAAGAGTAAAATTTTAAACAGAGTGGGGGGGAGGGCTTGTTTTTTCCTCAGCAAGTTGATTTTTTCCACCCAGTATTTTTCCCCTGCTCCAAATGGTTCTATGCTGTTACTCCTAGTAATAGAAGAACTGACCAAGATTCCAGTTTTACTTTCCCCCATACTTTTGATCCAGTTAAAACATATTTAAAAAGTATTGAATTCATTACATCCTATTGGTCTTCTGGGAGGTTATGCTTTATACAGATTTTCTTAACATATTGATATTTGAATGGAGGGGAATTCTTAATTTATTTTATTATTTATGTATTTATTTATGTATCCCACCCTTGTTATTTTTTTACAAATCACTCAAGATGGCAAACATATCCAACACCTTCATCCTCCTATTTTTCTTGCAACGACAACCCTGTGAGGTGGTTTGAGCTGAGAGAGAGTGACTGGCCCAAAGTCACCCAGCTGCCTTTCATGGCTAAGACTAGAATTTAAAATCTCCCATTTTCTAGCATGGTTCCTTAACAACTAGAGCAAACTGGGTGTCTATTTAGCTCTAAATATCAAAGCAAATATCTCTTATCAATATACTACTGTTAACAACATTTATTTTTAATTAGATTTTCTTTTCTTTTTAGTATCTTAAGGACTGTACTTAAACTTTTTGATTCTTCACTTATATTTGCTTTTGGTTCTTAATTTCCATATTTAATTTCCAAATTCCAAATTAAGAATTACAATTATTAAAATACAGTTTAGTTTATAAAACAATCAATTACCATAATAAAGTTGAATCTCAACTTGAACTACATCCTATTAATTTTCAAAGACCATAACTTTAGAAATTCCTAACAATACTAACAAGACACACTTGAATTTAAGGATAAACACAAATGAATCTCCAGATTCTGGCCACAAAAATGAACACAGAAGCCATCTATAACATAAACAAGCAGTCAGGGATAGCTTCAAAAGCACTTTGCCAATCCAAACAGTTACTGTAATTTAACTGGAACAGCAGAGCTACTGAATCAGCTCTTTCTGTAGTTTTTCAGGGGCTGGGGGCTGGATAAAATAACCCATTGAAAAGAAGAAGAAAAATGGTACCCTTGTATTAAATTGCCCTCTTCCTCTCTACAAATCATTGTTCCATTTACCTTCTGACTTGGCAGCCATTGCACAAAACATTTTTTTTAATCCCTGTTTGTCATCACTGGCTACCACAGAGAGGTACAGAGGTTACAGCCTTCCCCGATCTGCCCAGCAGATATGTTGGATTATCTTCAGGTAGCCTTTGGGCATGGTGGCTGGAAGAGAGGGAGTTTCAGCCTGATGTATCAGGTAGATTCCAGATTGTAAAAGGGTGTTTACATGCACTCACATGAAAGTAAGTCTGGTTTGAATTCAGTGAAGTGTTTTGTTTTGTTTTGTTTTGTTTCCTATTTGACAGATACAGAGTTGTGCTATAATCTTTTCTGAAAGTTTGGATAGATAAGGTTGTGATTTTCTTCTGAGAGAAAATCTTTCCTTCCTTTCCACCTCTCTCCCTCCACCCTACTTTGATTCCTTTCTTTCTTTTTTATTTTTTTCCTCTTTCCTTTTTCAAATACAGACATAGGGAGAGAGGAAGGAAAAAAAATGCCCCAATTCAAAGTCAAGAGAGCTGCAGCTCACAATAAATAAACTACATTTTACTCTGAATAGGTGTTACCAGTCCCCCTCCTGATTTTTGGCTAGCACAGATTAACTTGTTTCTCCTCCTACACTGATTAAAAGGTGCGTGTTAACATTTGAAATAGGTCCCTTGGCTAATTAATGTATAAACAATAATAACTACAAGAATAGTAAATAATAATAATAATAAAAAAAGAGAAACACATGTTATCTACCTTTGCAGCAGAAAAGACTCGTTCTCCAGGGAATTTTCCTTTGTGGCAGAGTAAATCAACCAAGTGCCTTGAGGGAAAGTGTGTTTGGAAGCTGTGATTTATTTCAAGAGTGTGTCACTTTATCAAAAGGAAGAAAAGGTCCACTTCAGTGTTAGGGAGAGAAAACATTAAAAGGTCAAATTGCTAGAATTTAGAAGTAGTAAAGCTAATTAGAAGATATCTCTGCCGCATTTGGGATCATTTCTTTTTTAAATAATACCCTATCTTTTATCCCAAAGATGCTGTTTCATGAGGCAACTGGACTTTCTTGTTTTTCTTTGAAGATATTTCACTTCTCATCCAAGAAGCTTCTTCAACTCTGACCATATGGTGAGCAATGTCCACATTTGGACAGAGAGGACCGCTGGTTTGAAAGAGGGACCAAAGGGGCCATCTATGTCAAAATTGAACAGCCCTTTCTCAACAGAGGAGGATCTGACATCATCTATCGCCACTCTACAATGTCATCTATCTCCAGTCTACAACACAGTCCTTTCAACAATTCCAAGAAGGCTCCACAGCCATTTGCACTACTCAGGTGACCCTGAAGACACAGATAAGCCTCCAGGTAGCTTTAATGACTCGCTAAAAGAATGCAAATGAACAGCTGTCTGCAGAAGTATAAATATTTCCATTCCCCACCATCCAGTCAGAGCTGAAGAAGCTTCTTGGATCAGAAGTGAAACGTCATCAAAGAAAAACAAGAAAGTCCAGTTGCCTTGTGAAAAAGCATCTTTGGGATCACTATGACCTGGATGACTGAGAATCTCCATAGACACCCAATCTTTTAGTTCATTTCATTTTTTGAAAACTTTGATTTGCTATTTTATTTATTTATCCAATTTCTAATGCCTCCCAACTCAGCTAAGTGAGTCTGGGCTGTTTACAGTTCTAAGGTGAAGAGATTTAAGAGCAGCTTGCAATAAACAGGCATAAACAACAGTAAAAGTCTTATTAATAGAGATATAAATTTTGCTTTTCAATCTTTCCCCCCTTCTTCCATGGGAACATATTCTCTCTCTCTCTCTCTCTCTCTCTCTCTCTCTCACACACACACACACACACACACACACACACACACACACACACACACACACCCTTTCAGGCAATCTCATTTCCACTTCCTAATAGTTAAATGATTCCAGAATCATAGAATTCTGTAATAAAAATATCCTGTGTTATTTATCTTCTCTATTATAAATGAAAATGCATACGTTATTATGTGGGGTGCATTGCCTCTTATCTCTTAGAGACATTTCAGTCATTATTGCTTGTGTTTAGTTATCTCAGTTCCTAAGTGCAATTTGCACTTTAGTTCTTCTTTGTCTAAATTATAGTGCTGTTAATTACACAGGGACCAACCACTGAAGACAGAACTGGACTACTTGTATGTATTTTGCTAGACTAAGCGCTGAGTAGTATAGCTGTAGAATGTAACATATGACACAGCTCTGGTCGTGGAACAATGGAATGTTTGACTTGGATGTTCCATCTCAAGGCTAAATAATAAGAGAACTTCCCTCCTGGCACTGTTTGATTTGAATTAGCACTTTTCT
>NW_015387436.1:48763-58463 GCF_001527695.2 Protobothrops mucrosquamatus
AATAGGAATCAGACCTGAAATGAAAGCATAATATAAATATTCAAAAAAGAAAAAACATTAATAATTAAAAGAAAATAAGTTAACTGATATTAAGAAGCAGAGTTAATATAAGGTTTTATCCTAGTTAGATTTTAAATATCATTTTTTTCCAATACGCCAAATAAATTTCCATAATTATTCTTCTACTTATAAAGAGATATGAATGATTCTAGTAAATATACAAATGTTAAAATATTTACAAATCTATTTACTAAAAAGAAAAATTGGGATATGAACCCAGAACCCAGTTCTGACCTCTAATCTATTTCCAGCTCTAAGTGGTAATTAAAAATATTCCCTGCTTCAAAATCAACACAGCAGCTTTTAGCATATCATTTTTATACCACCCTTGACTTCTCTTTCAAGACAAAAAATCCTTTTCTAATTAGTTTTATATTCAGTCTTATTTTGACTCCATGGTTACACTCTTTTAGTTTTATGTAGTCTACCTGCTTCCTCAGTATCATATTACAATTAATCCTTTACTTATGATTGGTTGCTTAGTGACATTGGAAGTTATGATGGACCTTCCCAGGGCTTACTTACAACCCAGGTTCAAATTTACAATGGCCAGGTGGGTCCTCAATGGTCATATGATTGCATTTTGGGCTCTTGGCCATTTACATCTGTTTGTAGATCTAGTGGTCACGTGATCATGATTTATTGCATGTTCTACTGGAAACTGGCCTTTACTTCTGGTTTTTGGCAAAATCAACCATTATGGACAATGGATTTGTTTAACAACCATGGCGGTCGCTTTAGAACCATAGTATTCGTTTCATAACTACCACAAAAATAGTTTATAAAAGGTTTCCCGTTTTCTAGCCTGCTACCTTAGTTGTAGATCAGGGGTGTCAAACTGCTGGCCCATGGACTGGATGCGTCATGGCAAAACCGCACCTACCCCATTGCCGGCAATGGGAAAAAAGTCGTGACACGTCATGTGACATGGTGAGTTTGACACCCTGTTGTAAATAAATAAAGCTTGTAGCAACATTAGAAAACTGTTGGTTGGGATGTAGAATATGTGCATAGTTTTGTATACAGACAATGAGGTGTTGTTGCCCAAGAATCCTACAATTTAGAGTAAATATTACAGATTGTATAACATAACAATGACTAAGTGTCTAAAAAATGTATCAAAAATCACTTCACCTGACAGCAAAAATTAAGTGAACGACTAAGTTCTAGTAAATAAATGGTGAAAAATTACAGCAATCAAATGAGGATCAAATTCAAAAATAAGAAGCAAGAATGGATGTGTTTCAGAGAATAGGAGACTTAAAAATGGCATAGCTGAATGGAGTTGATGATGTCCTTAACAAAACAGATATGATGAGTTTAAAGCAGAAAAAGTTGTATATGAATTAGTGTATCAGTGTGATGGAAGCAAGGATAGTATACACAGATAGAAGAATGAAAACATATGGTCAACAGTGTTGATGTAAACTAAATTTTAGTTATTTATTGTTTCACCTTTAATTTTTTTTGTTTACTATTTCTTACTCTCTCTGTACTTTGCATAATCTTGCTTTTCTCAGAAGACAACAGAAGGAAGGAAAGGAAGGGAGGGAGGGAGGGAAGGAGGATTCTGCTGGACCTTGATGTTTAAATGGCTGATAAAAAAATAGGTCCCAAATCAGCTGCAGATTTTACTTGAACTTTCTTCCTGACAAACTGAAGATTAGCTCTGATCTTCTCCAACACAGAAGAGGGGGAAAACATATGCTAATAAAATATGCATTGTTTCCTTATCATCCTCTAATGAAAGACATTATTGAAATGTGTAGGACATGCAGCTACAGCAATTCATGACAGCACCAATTTGATTCTCAGGGAAGCTGTAAACTGCAGTTCTGTGAGCCTAATAATGATGGGCAGTTGATTCTGTGAGCCTGTTTGGTGTGTGTGTGAGTGTGAGAGAGAGAGAGAGACATCTTTCCTGCAGCTAAATATATCAGAATCTCCTGGCTGCTCAACAAAAATCACCCACTCATTCTGAATCAAATCTGGAATGTCCTTCTCCTCCAGATTACACTCAGGTAACATCTGGTTTTGTTTTGCTTACAGTGAACATCCTTCACTGGTTTTCAAAGAAGAAAAAGGAAGCATCACATGTCTTCTATCACGAGAGCCTGTGAAAAACGAGCACATGAATTTTTAAGCTCACCTGTACCCAAAACTGCAGTAAGCAGACTTCATGTTTTGCAACTGTGGCTGTTTCCTCTGGAAAGCTGCCATTAATCATGCTTTTTCTGATGGATGAAAGCATATATAATTGGACAGAAAATATCATTAAAACCCACAGTCATTATTTCTGACATCTCTTTCCATGAGACAGTGAATATGCAGTAAAAAGCTCAGGCTGTTTATCAAGAAGTTTTACCGTCCACTTGCTGTGGATATAGAAAGTTAAGCCAAAGTCTTGAGAAGTCTCCCAGGGGTTGGTTTCATAACTAAGCCACATCAACTTTCCCTTGCCACAGAAAACACATTATTCTGTTTTGTCTCCAGGTCTGAACCTCACAAAAAAAGCCCCAAGGAGACAAGAAACTGCAGAGAAGCTGTTGATGTGGCAAAATTCCAGCCTAAAAACAAAACAAAACCCAAGCTTCTTTGTAAACTCCAGGGAGGTTTCCATCATTGTAAGAATGTTTTTCTTCTCTCAGAACTGCACTGCGATCAGAGGCTGGAAGAAGCAAGTTTGTTTGCATCAAAAACTCTTGCAGGCAGCACTCTTAGATGAACTTGTTTCTGTTGCCCCACCCTCATGGATACATTACTGATGAGGCCTCAAAGAGCAGAAATTCGACCATTCAACTCTAGTTCATTGTCGGTGGCGTTTTGCTTCGGTTGTGTTCTCTGCATGAAGGAATTGAAAGCCTTTGCCATTACAGCAGGAGTTAGGGAAGCAGAGGAACTAAAGGTCTCCCTGCAACCATCCTATCCTGGCTGAGGTGTCTGACTTTAAAAGAGGGATCAACTTTCAAAGGATTATTTTTATGGCTAGGATATTGTTCTCTGCAGATATACAGTACTAGGGTACAACTCCCCAGAACTGTCAACATTTTCAACATTTCCCATACCTGGAAAGTACCAGGTTGGGGAAAGTTGTTGCAGTACATCATAGCTGAATATACAGTGGCTAACTGCTGTTTTCAGACATTCACATTCTGCTCAGTTGAGCTCCACAGAAGATACCTCACTATAATATTTGTTGTTGCAATAGTCCTCTCTGCTCCAAAATTCTTTAAAGGGCCCTTGCGTTTACCTCACATCCTTGATTCAAGTAAACAAACTCATCACCAACATTTCTCTCCCAAAATGTTGTATTGATTCAGCCCCTTTCTCCAGGCTTGGAGGTTGTATTTAAAAGTCAATGTGCAGCAACATTTGTCAGATGAAAATAAGTGTACTGAAGTATGAGTGTACTTCACAAAAGTGAAGTAGCTGATGCAAAAAAAGAATGTAGAGAAAAATTACTTCTGCTGGGAATGAAGTCAATATGTGACAATAGCTTTAAAAAAAACCCCAAAATATAAATTTCTCATTCACAGTTATAGAGTAGCCATTACAGGTATATCTAAATAGCTTGCTTAGAGATCATGTTCATATAATAAATGTGACCGGTATTTGATATTCAGAGCTCACTTTCAGAATATGCACATATAGATGTTAGCAGACCATTATGCAGTAAGAGTATAATTAACAAATAAAACCCGTGTTGAAGCATAAAATGCATATCTGGAACTGGTAAGATATATAGAATTTGATGCTAGCATAACATTTGATGCTAACAGGATCTTGATGGAAGTGTGGAAGAATGGATGGATGGGAATTTAAATAGAAGTAAATAGGATGTTATTATTTGTTAGTTTTATAGCACATATCCTCCATAAATTCAGAGCAGCTTATGTAGCATTGCCTCCCAGTATTTCTAAAAAATCTTAATTGGGACAGATTGAGCTAAAAAATAGCAGCTGGGCCAAAATCATGAAGTATATGAAGGTCCGCAGGATTGTCTGGGACACTATACATCCTCTTCATGATCTGTTTTCCTTGTTACCTTCTGGGGGAAGGTTTCATGGTATCCGAAGCAGAACATCCAGATTCAGTCATAGTTTTGTTCCATACAGTATTAACCTTGTGAACTCTTAAGCTTCCTCTTTCCGCTATGTATTCAAGATGGACAGTGATTAATATTTATATGTATTTATATGTAAGGGTGTAGGTATATACATATATTGTTTATAGCATGTTCATGTGTGTGTTATATATGTGTACACTTTTGAGAGCAGGCAACAGAATTTCATTTCTAATGTGTGCCAGTGTGCCCACAGTAAAAAATGACAATAAAGGTTATCTTATCTTATATAATAATAATAATAATAATAATAATAATAATAATAATAATAATAATAATAACAACAACAACAACAACAACAATAACAATAATAACAACAGTAATAATAACAACAGCAATAACAACAACAACAATAATAATAATAGTAAGCTCAGAGAGAACTAACAGGTCATTTCAACCCTGAGCTTGGTTGTTTTCTTACAGACCTTTCAATAATAATAATAAAAATAAAATAAAAATAATAAAAATAATAAAAGTTGGAATGGTCCCTGGAGGTCATCTAGTCCAGGGCTTTTCAACCTTTTCACCCATTGTACTACTTTTAGGATATGGCAATATCCGAGTACCACCAGTCGCCTAGCAAGGTGTCAAAAACATGATGACAAAAAAAAAATGAAAAAAGTGATAAAGTACAGGTAGTCCTCGACTTATAACAGTTCGCTTAGTGACTGTTCGAAGTTACAATGGCACTGAAAAAAGTGCCCCCCAAGCCACAGCCGAGCAAGACACCTGCCTGCCCACCTGGTGGCGCTCTTCCTCCTGTCCGAGGTTTTCATTGTTGTGAGCATTTCTGTTGAGGATTGGCAGCGGGGGTGGGGTGGTGGGGGTGTTTGGTTTTTATTCCCCCCGTCTACTGGGTGGTTGCAGCAGGTTTTGGTCACTTCACATGACCCTGGGACACTATGACCGTCATAAATATGAATGAGTTGCCAAGCATCTGAATATAAATCACAAGACCTTGGAGATGCTGCAACATTCCAGCTGATCGGCGCTTCTTCTGGGCTCAGCAGAAGCGCCAGGATCAGCACCGAGCTCCAGCTGGAGCCTGGCACTGATCCTGGTGCTTCCACTGAGCCCTGACAGTCCCGAAGAAGTGCCGATCAGCTGGAAAGTGGCACTGATCTTGGCGCTTCCACTGAGCCCTGACAGCCCTGCAGCTCCAGCCATCTCTTGCTCAGGCTTGTGCAGTGCTGCCACTGGTTCAGCTCATTCCCCTCCCCTGCTACCACTTTTCTAGGATGGTCACGTACCACCTGCAAGGTGCCAATGTACCACAGGTGGTACCCGTACCACTGGTTGAAAAGCCCTGATCTAGTCCAACCCCCTGCTCAGGCGGGAAACACTGCATCATTTCAGACAAATGGCTGTCCAGTCTCTTCTTAAAGACTTCCAGTTTTGGAGCATTCACAACTTCTGGAGGCAGGTTGTTCCACTGGTTAATTGTTCTAAATGTCAGGAAATTTCTCCTTAGTTCTAGATTGCTTCTCTCTTTGGTTAGTTTCCATCTGTTGCTTCTTGTCCTGCCTTCTGGTCCTTTGGAGAATAGTTTGATTCCCTCTTCTTTATGGCAATTCCTGAGATATTGGAACACTGCTATCATGTCACCCTTTGTCTTTCTCTTCATTAAACTAGACAAACCCAATTCCAGCAACCATTCTTTATATGCAATTTCTCAAGATTCATCAGGCCTGTACACTAGCCAGCAATTTGTGTTGCTTCCAGTGCAACTTTACATGTGTCATCTTTTATCAAAACAGTCTGCAGCTAATATTTCATTTGCTCCTTCAGTACTTTTAGGGATTTGAATCAGGATGAGAAAAAAAAATACTTGTCATAAATACACAGGTCTCTAATATCAGAGGTATTAAATCAAGCTTTTGTCTGAAGTTTATGAATTCTGAATGTATTTAATTCTTTAAGGCATGTAAGTCTGAAACTGCTAAGGCTGTAAAGACAGCAAAAACAAAATAAAAAAATATTGGGGAAAGAAAGTGTGAAAATGTGGAAGAGTGCACTAAAGCTACAAATATCTACACTTCCATCATCAGTTTTAAGTCCTTCTGGAATTCTGCCAAGCCAATTTTCTCTCCTGACCAGTTGTTTTAAAAGATCTGATCTCACAAACCTCGGTGTCAATTTTAGACAAAGAACGTTGTCTTTGTCCTTTGACACTAGAATTAGCAATCTGTATAATAAAGAGTTGGGGTAAAGCAAAGTTATAATAGTTAAGGTTGAACTTGGGTAAAATTCAAGATATCAAAAAAAAACAAACCTCAGGGTAAACCCTTCAAGTTTATTAAGATTACATCAGTATTGGAAAAAAAGATTTTCTGGGTTGCGAAACTCAACAAAGGTGTATGTTGCTTATAGTACATTACATTTAATTTTCTATTTCCCTTAGGTCTGTGGTTTAATAAGCTTTTCAGATCTGATTCATAGCTATGCAGGATACAAAGACTGTGCAAATGTTCTGCAGCAATCACTGCCTTCACATTTAGGAAAATAATCATTCGTACGGCTAGTGTACTTCAAGCTTTGTTATGTACTGTATTTCTTCGCTGATTGGAATATAACTACTACCCCTTGTCTTAATTTCATGGCTAAAAAAAGCCATCACTGATTGTATGTCACCTTCTCTCTTTTCATCTCATAGTTATACTTTTACATAAAGAGGCTGCTTAGTTAAAACCTGTCAATTCCTGACTCTCCTTAATTGGTTGTTGTTTATCCACCCTGTCATATGGGCAGCTAAAGTTATGAACATTTTTTTTAACCAACAACCCTCTCGCAAAGCTTTTGACATCTCTGTAAGAAACCTAAATCCCAATTAGACTCTATTTTTGCCTCCAGACTCTTGTTGTCCCTTGTTCTGTTAGTGCTGCATACCCTGAAGATTGGACAAGTAAATGGATATAATTCAATTCAGGTTTCCAAATTACTTATCAGTAAGATTCTCTGTGGCAAGATGGGCAATACCAAAGACTGAGAATCTTAGGTTTCATCCCATGTCCAAAGGCCTTTGGGGTAGCTAAGGACTGCAGACTTCATTAAAAACCTCCTTGGCTTGGAGACCTTAGAGCACATGGAACCAAACAAAAGAGATTTATGAAAGGTCAGAGTAAGCCTTTCACAAATCTCCTGATGTGCATCAAGAGGGTTGATGATCCCAGTAAACACCACTATGCAGACATTTTAGTGTTTGCAGTCTATTCTCGAGTTCAGTGTAAACAAGAACTTCATTTGTTCTAGCATCAGTGAAACACTGTACCCTGTCTTTTATTGCTTGATACTGATAGCAGACATCTCACAACAATGTTTTCAAACTTCACAGATAATAACATCTTGTCCTACAAATTACCCAATCTTATAGATATATTGGACTTACACCTTCCAAAAATCTCAATTAGTGTTTCAATGGCTATGACATGATTGTAGTAATACATCAAATCAAGAAGACAATTTTAGTAAAAAAAATACTCTTGGTTTTGCTAGTTGCTAGTTGTAGATCAAAGGTAAAAAGCGAAATCCCCTTCAGATATTTTGTATTATAATTTCCAAACTATTTGGAATTATAGAATTATTATCTGCTACCTTTAGCCATGCTGATTGAAACTAATAGCTAAAGCCCAAGGCATTTGGAGGATATTAATTGTCTAGTTCTGCTTTAGACAATTCATAGTCCTACTCTGTGTGCATTTACTTTTGAATTCTACAAAAGTCATACAGAAATGTAATGTCAGCCATCATCTCATGAATAAAAAAATTATAAACATTTTCAGACCTGAACTGGGTTATCATATGAAATTGTACGATATGTACAATTATCATATTTTTCTTAAAAATGTCTATTTAGATCAAAATCTGATTTAGCTTTTTGCTGTTTATTTCAAATTCTTCAAGTTCTTAAGTTTATAATTATTTTTTTCTTTTGTTCAGAGTTGAAGCTGAATTCACTGAATTCCACTATACTTTCAAAGTTGTTGTTCAGAAGGTCTCTAATACTTTTAAGTATTAAAATGATTGGAAAGTGAGGCTTGCAGATTTAGTGTCCTTTAAAAGGCTTTGCCATGATTGTGAACAAGGTAGCTAATCTCTTAATCTTCTGAGGACTGCTGTTCTGTGTCCAATGTAGCTGTCCAATGCACCTGTGGGGCATCTCTCATCCCCTCCTTGTCAAGAAATGTTCCAAAGAACTGGCTTACTCACTACTTTTTTAGTCTTAGCCACAGTCTTTGGCTCCACTTTTGTGGATATGTCTTCAGTCGTCATGCTTCCCCCAGAAGTTGCAATTTCAATTTCATTTTTTGTGGGTTTTTTCCTTCCTTTTTGGAGGAGGGGGTTGCCTGCCGTGGAAACAAAGAAAGTTGATTGATGATGATGATGATGATGATGATGATGATGATGATGATGACGACGATGATGATGATGACGACGACGACGACGACTCAAGTCTAATTACCAATCAGGGAAAAACTTTACCCTCTCCAAATTATTTTATTTGAAAGCTTTACGAAATATTGTATTTTATATGTGTCAGCTTTTAACACATATTTTGTGCTGTTGATACATGTTAAATGGTCCTTCATAAGTTCAGATCTTCCCATTCTGGTTCACCAGTATTGTTTACCATTCACTGATTCTCAAGGCCAGTATGTTGTAATGTGGGTAATCCATTTTGTGCCTTTTCTGTTGGTTAAATGCTACTAGAGGTTATTTGTAATGTGTCCATGTTTCTGTCAAAGGGAAAGTTAGCTCTTCTATTCAATACAATTTTCTTGTTTTAATTCCTCTTTGCAAAACATTTTCTAATAATGGAGAAAGGTGTGGGAAGGGAAAGACACCACAATACTGTTATTAATTCGGAAGAGGGGAGATATACTGGTGAACCACTGTGAAGAACATTTTAATTCTCCTTCTCCAATTCTCTATGTGATTGCTTTTAATAATTCATTTAGAAATCTTTTACCACATTTCAATTGGCTCTCAATAGATTCTATTCCTGTTCCGTAGAGCATACAGTACTCACTAAAAATTAATAGATGCCCAACACCCTAAAATACTTTGATGTCTTTTTCATCCTTAGTAGATCATGCTCCCACTGTTTTATTGAAGTGTTTTCTTATCTATAAACTATGGTGTCTCTTGTTACATTCTATGTATGAATGAATCCCATTGATATTTTTTCCATTTCTTTCCTCTTCTTACATATTCCTGTTTTAAGGCCAACAAGAACATTTCTAGCAATCAAATATTTTTCATTTTTATTTATTCATTGTTGGTTTCCTCTCTACTCACAATATGAGTCAATTCTACTAAAATATTCAGTACACATGGAATCGCTTGGAAAAGTTGTGTTACATTGGCTATCTATGCAACTTTCTCTAGGATAGATCTTGGAGTAAAATATGTTTAATAGTAAAATATTTCATGAATACTAAAATATTTCTTCAGCATCCTATGCAAAAAAATATTTTATTTTCAAAGATATCTTTCCTGCCTTACATCTTAAGTGTTTTA
>NW_015387436.1:60534-162062 GCF_001527695.2 Protobothrops mucrosquamatus
AACATCTTTTTTACATCGTGGTGACCAAAACTGGATGCAGTATTCCAAGTGTGGCCTTACCAAGGCATTGTAAAGTGGTATTAATACTTCACGTGATCTTGATTCTATCCCTCTGTTAATGCAGCCTAGCACTGTGTTGGCTTTTTTGGCAGCTGCAGCACACTGCTGGCTCATATTTAAATGATTGTCCACTAGGACATCGAGGTGCCTCTTGCAGTTACTACTATTGAGCAAGGTAGTCCCTATACTATACCTGTGCATTTGGTTTTTCTTGCCTAAATGTAGAACCTTACTTTTTTCACCACTGAATTTCATTTTGTTAGATAGCGCCCAGTGTTCAGGTCTGTCCAGGTCCTCCTGTATCTTAAGCCTGTGATCAAGGGAATGAGGGATTTTTCAAGAGGAGCACCTTCAGTTTGGATTCTTCTGCCCCCATTCACACACACCTTTTCTCTTTCTAAAAGGGACTATCAACTATCCTTTTTTACTTAATTTTGATCCTTTTTCATAGGACCTTCGGAAAGGAGGGGCTTCAGAAATGGACAGCAGGGAATAGCTGTCATCTATCTTATTTTGACTTTATTAGATTATGATGATATATACTTTTTCTGTTATTATTATAAACCACTAGAATCTAGTGAGTAGGAGACATATATATTTTGTAAACAAAATGATCTAAGATGCAATATGTCAATATGCAAAAGTGTTCCCCAGTGACATCTCTATGACATAATGCCAAAGAAAAGATATTAGGAGGATGTATGCAATGTAGGTGAGAGTCAGTCTTGGTGCAGTGGTTAAGGTATCAGACTAGAAACTGGGAGGCCATGAGTTCTAATCCTGCCTTAGGTACAAAGCGAGCTGAGTGACCTGGGCCAGTCAGTGTCTCAGCAAACCACTTCTGAAAAAACCTTGGCAAGAAAACTGCAGGGATTTGTTCAGGCAGGCTCAGAGAATAGGACACAATTTAATGGGGAAAAAATGCAACATGGGTACATTTGCCATTTCAGGTGAGCTTATGATACTGATATGTCTCATATTCAGCTGAAAATTACTATTTGTTTGATCCTCTTATTTGGAAGAATCGCTCTCAGGAAACTAAAGTTGAACCCTGAAACCATTATACGTCTTCTGTAAAATTCTGGCCCCATACAGTATATAGTATGACAGCACTCATGAAGATTATAGTGACATGAATTGGTCTGTTCCCAATCCCTCTCTTTTATATCTCTTTACCTATACGTTCATTGTTTCCTCATTTACACATCAATCTATACTATAAAAAGTAATTTCCATGAAAATTCAGATTTAATCATTTGGTTTATTTATCAACTCATACGCCACACTAATCACAAAGTCACTCTTCATAGCTTATACAATAGGATTAAAAAAGCAAATTAAAAATTGACAAATGGAAATAATAAAAAACAACAAAACCAACAGCTTTTTAAAATACATTTTCTTTCACGTTAAAGATACATAGATGCACCCAGACATGCTTGGAGCCCAACATCGAGACCAAACATTTGAAAAAACAGAATTTACTAGACAACCAATTTCTCACTTCCTTATTAGGCTGGGAACTATTCAGTGCACAAAGCATTCTTGGTGGAAATACTTCACAAGAACAGAAAAGGAGCATCTGTGAGGACAAAGATTCAAGGATACTTAAATGGATAATTCCAAGCATGTGTCCTCAGAAGCTTTGAGAAGCTCAAGAAGAGAGTTCAGTGGGAATTACTCTGCACAGAATACAGACCCAAGTGTTTGTGAATATCATGAGATGGGTACAGATTTGAGATTACTCATAAAGGTTGCTCTAAAGAGACCATATGCTAAATAAGTAAATGAGGCAGTTGAGAAGAAGGAAGACTTTCCACTATAATTCTAAGGAGCCAAGAGAGATAATTGAAACTCTCTCCCACTGAAGTCCTTCTCTGCTTCCCTTCTGGGTGATGGGTGCTCAGCGCCCTCACCTGTGTGAATCAAATCATTTGGTTACCAGTTTTCCACTTTTCCTAGAGTTTCACTTGGGATGTCTGCAGCATGCTGCTTATGGGTATGGGAAATGATGTGGTTTCCCTACCCAGTCTTACTTTCCTCAGATGAAGTGGGAGGAGGTAAAGGCAAAGAATCAAGACTGAGAACTATTCTCTGCTCC
Source organism: Protobothrops mucrosquamatus (assembly GCF_001527695.2). Taxonomy (NCBI): domain Eukaryota; kingdom Metazoa; phylum Chordata; class Lepidosauria; order Squamata; family Viperidae; genus Protobothrops; species Protobothrops mucrosquamatus. The sequence continues at coordinate 62,696 of NW_015387436.1, forward strand.
ATTGGCAGCTAACTGCACCCAGTGATGAATGAGCTCATTGCTGGGTCCTACACCGGTTCCTCCACTGAGGATTGAGAATCTCTAATAAAGCTGCTTCCATTTCCTCCAGCATTCTTGCTTGGCTGTATATTTTATTAACTGCTCCAGAGTAATATAGGACCATAGCTTTAGGATAGTGTGCTCATGAAAGAAAGTATTTTTTTTGGGGGGGGGAGAAGAGAAATACAAAGATAATAAGAGAGCGGGGTAGGAGATAATGTCAGAAGCCTTATATGAAGAAAAATCTCCCAGATTGAGGGATTCGATGCTGTTGTTTCTGTGTAGAAATGCCAACATCAATCATGCAGGAGAAACATTTTGCAGGACTATAATACATTAGCAGTGGTCTGTTGAATAAGAAGCCCCTTGTGGATTAAAAGGGTCTTGCAAAAGATCCCTCTAGTCTATAGTTACCCTAAACTTTTATTTAGCTTTAGGTTCCTAGTGCTTAAAAGAAATAAATTGGAAAGTTAATGCTAATTTGAGAATTCTGGGAATTAAAATCCACAACTTGTTAAAGTTGTCAAGGTTGAGAAATCCTGGTCTATTCAGTAAATAAAGTTGTCATAAGACCAATATACAGTGAGGCTTCAGATATAGGAAGTCCCTTGCCTTTTGTCTTTATGTGAGCAAACAAAGAGAAAATCTTGCATTATAATTCCCAGACCAAGAACTATGACTAAACATCTGAGAATGGTTTAAAATGGTAGGACACCACGGCTTGCTCAAAAGTTTTTAATCAGAGTTTCCCAGGTTGTAATCCAGAAGATTTCTTGGTAAGTTTGCTACTTGCACAGTTCAGAAGTTTATTTATATGGAAAGTATCTTTTTCTTTATCTGCTCTTATAAGTCTGTTCTATGTTACTTTTATGTGTTCTTGTGACATAGTAGTTCTTTTTTCACAGATTATAGAAAGTAGGGATACAAAGAAAAGATGTAGTTCACATCATATTTTTCATGGGACATTAGACCCATGTAAGGTTTTTTTTTCTTTCACAATTAATTTTTAATTATGTATTGATCCAGTCTGGATTAAGTTTCCCTGAAGACATGATAGGAGCAGACTGGTTGAGACAATCTAGGCAAGATGGACTTCTGAAAAACAAGCCTACCGCAATAATTGGGGTTAACAGTTTCCCACTTATATTACATTAGCTAACATTTTAATGAAATATATGTGATTTAATGTGTTTTTAATTCTAATGGTGCTGTTGCTTTTTTCATCTGCTTTTGTTTTCATGTATGCATATATAATCATGCAAACTATGCAAGAAAGCTGTCAAACTATGGGGAAATGTTGTAAGGGTTGATCTTAAAACCTGATATCTAAAGGCCAGGTGGCCTCTATGGGTAAATGCCTAGATATAAATGAATTATATGACTCCATCATGCATGCAGTTCACTTTTCTACGAGACCATGAAGTACAGTTTTACAAAATCAAACTTGCAGATTACAAGATTGCTGAAAAGTAAAATGCAATTCTACAAGTCTTTTATTCTACACATTTGCAAACAGAGCAAGCACAGAGGAATCATCAGTATTATCAAAGTCATCCCATGTCTGCAAATTATGCTGTGGGAATTGGACTTCACACAGTTGAGTATATCAAATATAAAGGAACAGTTGTCCTTAAAGTTAGGACAGCTGTCTCCCTATCAGAAATGCTTAGTTCAATATTGTAAAATAGCCCTTCTTCTTTGATGCTGGAATTTACCTCGGTTCTATTATAAGAGCTTATGTTGTTTCCAGGAAATAGTAAAATGACACATATGAGTGCTTACAAAAGTTTTTGCTTCTGAGTGTGTTTTGCTTGGTAGGAGATCAATAGAAAAGCTGAAGTCTAAGGATGCCATGTGAATCCCCTTTGCATTAAAATGGACCCTAGCAAGATTCCAGAAGCATAATAATTCTTCCTTATTTGGTTTCAATTCCTGAGAAGCTTTTTTATCCTAAGTAGCAGTCATGCAATCAAGGGAGACTTCCTTAAGCTCTGTTTAAAAGAGCAGAAGCAAGTAAAGAGAAAAACAAGAGTACAGCCTGCTTGAAGATGCACGAAGAAGAACATAGTCACTCAAGGAGCTTGGAGTTTGATCATCCTGAGAAATAGCACCATCTGTAAATTATACAGCTGAATTGCAAACTAGAATTGATATAAAAGGTTAGCATTACTTGTGCAGCTTTTAAGTATTAATGCAGAGTGGGCCAGGGATTGTAGAATAAGACTGTTGCACAGAAGCAAGAGAGCACTGATCTTTCACTTCATATATGCAAACTACTACTTCAGTTGAGATCATGCAGTTCCAAATTGCTTGTTAAACTACAGGAAATGTATACAGATTATTTGGGGATGGTACAATGTTTATCAGAGACACAGGATGAGTGAAAAAAAGCCTTGTCTTTCTCTTACTTCTTTATTTCCAGTCCAAGTCAGAAACCTCTTAATTTCTATTAAAAACTTAAATGAGCATACAAAATGTATATGCATAAGATCCTATATCGCAGGGGTCCCCAACCCTCGATCCATGGACCAGTACTAGTCTGTGGCCAGTTAGGAACCGGTCTGCACAGCTGGAAGCCTGCTGCAAGTCTGCAGGGGTCTGGGTAGGGGTGGGAGAATGGCAGGGCACAATCCAGCTTGCTTGGTGCAAAGGTTCTTGCAACTGGCTTGCAACATCTGAGTTCAGCATCCTTCCTCCTCCTGCTTCTTGTGCTCTCTCTTCTTCTGCCTCCTCCTCCTCCTCCTCTTCTTCCTGCTTCCTCTTCCTCCTTCTATTTTTTCTTTCTCCTACTCCTCTTCTTCCTCACTTTCCTCCTCTCCCACTCCCGGCACCCCACTGGGCTCGTGCTCACTTCGCGCAAGTCTCCAAGTTTGCAAGGCAAGTGCGTGCCAGCCCAGCTTGCAACTGGGGGGGGGGCAAAACCTCGTTGGAGGGGATCCCCCCCCAAGATATGTGTTTGTGAGGATGCTTTCTCAGGGTGCAAATAGGGGCAAGGAGAAGCTACCTTTCACTTTAGGCACTGCATCTTCAAGGGAATCTCTCTCTCGTTTGTACCTTTTCTAAGACCACTGAGTTTTTTGCTTTTGTTTTGATGGTGCTCCAGGTGCCTCATGTTTTGGTAATTTCCTGCCTGTTTTTCGTGGTGTGTGTGTGTGTGTGTGTGTTCATGCTCCTTTCTTCATGCAGCTCTCAAGTTTGCAAACCAAGCATGCTCCTACCCAGCGTGCAATGGGGGAGGGGGAGGGGAGAAGCTACATTTCCCCTTAGGCACTGTGTCTCCAAGGGAATCCCTCTCTCATCTGCACCTTTTCCAAGGCTGCTTGGCTTGCGCAGTGCCCCCCCCCTCTCTCTTTCAATGGTTTTCTCAGCACTTCCTCAACGTGCTGGGTCTTTGGTTTGTTTTGCTGGAAGGCTGATTTTAGGATTGCCTCTTTTCATTCCCACTTTCTTAGAAGCAGAAAGTCACTGATACAGTATAATAATAATAGAAATAAAGTGCATTATTTGTTTATTTTAAAAAAATTAGAATAAATATAATGAATCATCTTGAAACCTCCCCCCTCCCTGGTCCATGGAAAAATTGTCTTCCATGAAACCGGTCCCTGATGCCAAAAAAGTTGGGGACCTCTGCTATATTGGAAGGATCTTGAGCATGTGGTGTCTAAAAGTGGCCATTTGAACTATAATATGTAGAGGTAGCTATGTTCATCTTTTGTAGCTCTCCCCCCCCAAAAAAAATTTAAACACCACACATCTTGAGTGTACATCTGAATCTCTGAATTAGTGGATTGTGTACAACAATAAGTTGACCTGCAAGGCAGTCTCTAGGTTAAAGACCCTAGACTGAGTAGACCAGTTTAAGCATGCCTGTAATATAATAATAATAATAATAATAATAATAATAATAATAATAATAATAATAATAATAATAATAATAATAATAATAATAATAATAATAATAATAATAATAATAAAGTTGGAAGGGACCTTGGAGGTCATCAAGTCCAACCACCTGCTCAGGCAGGTAACCATATACCATTTCGGACAAATGGCTGTCCAGTTTCTTCTTAAAAACGTCCAGTGTTGGAGCATTCACCGCTTCTGGAGGCAGGTTGTTCCACTGGTTAATTGTTCTAACTGTCAGGAAGTTTCTCCTTAGTTCTAGGTTGCTTCTCTCCTTGATTAGTTTCCATCCGTTGCTTCTTGTCCTGCTTTCAGGCGCTTTGGAAAATAGCTTGACTCCCTCTTCTCTGTGGCAGCCCCTAAGATATTGGAACACTGCTATCATGTCCCCCCTCGTCCTTCTCTTCATTATACTAAACATACCCAATTCCTTATATTTTTTTAACCTCCAGTCCCCTAATCATTTTTGTTGCTCTTCTCTGTACTCTTTCTAGAGTCTCAACATCTTTTTTACATCGTGGTGACCAAAACTGGATGCAGTGTTCCAAGTGTGGCCTTACCAAGGCATTGTAAAGTGGTATTAATACTTTGCGTGATCTTGATTCTATCCCTCTGTTAATGCAGCCTAGCACTGTGTTGTCTTTTTTGGCAGCTGCAGCACACTGCTGGCTCATATTTAAATGATTGTCCACTAGGACTCCAAGATCCCTCTCACAGTTACTACTATTGAGCAAGGTGCCCCCATACTATACCTATACATTTGGTTTTTCTTGCCTAAATGTAGAACCTTACTTTTTTCACCATTGAATTTCATTTTGTTAGATAGGGATTGCTGCATGTGGCACATGTACAACTAAGGCTAATAACTTTCTCTATGTAGTACTACTAAAAAGAATTAAATGAAAACCTTGACTCATCAAAGCATTGATAGCCATATACAAGTCAGTATCTAAATGCTGATCAGATTTTGGCTTTTCAGCAAGTCACTAAAAAAATCTATGAATACAAGGAAAATTCTTGCCTATTTGTGGATATAGGGGGATAACATGAATAGGCCTGAATTAGGACATGTTTTGCATAATTCTAGAGAGATAATTGCTAAATAATATAAATCATGAATGTTTAGTGAATGATTCAAGACTGGGCAGGAAATAACACAATTATGTTTCATATCCCTTTGGTTGTTTAATATATTTATGAATAAATATTTTGATTGTGGTCTTGATTAGGAGTGTAAGTGCATTATATACAGGCAATGACATGTTGCTGGATAAAATCTGAATGTTTTGCTGTGAATATTAGAAATACTGTTTGATGAATTTAGAAGTATGAATCTGAAACTTAACATATCAAAGACCAGGATGGTTGTTTGACAATGAAAATGAAATAGAATAATGGGTAGGTAGATTGGTACCAGAGGACAATTTGTTTTTAGGTTGGTCAAATAGTGCCTCAACTTCATTTTATTTTCAGCAAAGATGGAGAGCCAAGAAGAGACATCTGGTCTAGGCAGGAAATGGTGTCTTATTAGTCAGGCAGATATAAGGACAGATATACATGCATTTAGGAGCAAGAGTAAAGGGAACTCTTCCTCGCCATTGTGTGGTTCTGATTTTTTCTTATCCACAGTTTAATAAATAAAAATGGATAAATGGAAGCATGCCCATTTACTATCTTCTTAAATATTGAGGACAGAAACTTGATTGGCAAGCTGTGCTAAGACTTCATGTGATTTTAGAATTGAATGGGCAAACTCAGCCATTGTATTTGTAAATCCTAGCATAGCACCATGTGTGAATCGGGGCACCATGGGTTCTAGAACAAAACACAACTAAAAGAAAGCATGATGTAGAGTTGTAGGTGAACCAAGCCAGTGTGGCAACTTCAGTTCAGTCCAAATCTCTCAAGAGAAATTCAATTAAAATGGGGAGAGAATTGACGGAAGAAAGAATGAGATCACAGACTTTTGTCCCAAAGCTGATGAGTCCTTATAAATATACATTTAAATACAGAAGAAAAGCTGGGATTGTCCATGTTGTCTTAATATGAGGAAATCTGGTGGCACAGTGGTTAGAATGCAGTATTTTCCAAGCTAACTCTGCCCAGAGCCACAGGTTCAATCCTGACTGGCTCAAAGTTGACTCAGCCTTCCATCCTTCCGAGGGTGACAAAAGGAGGACTCAGATTATTGTGGGCAATATGCTGACATTATAAACCACCCAGAGAGTGCTATAAAGCATTATGTGGCATTATATAATTCTAAATGCTATTGCTATTGCTATTAATATGGACTTTCTTAAAACACTACAATTTTGAGAAATGTATATTTATAAATGCAAAGTGTGCTTGTGACAAAAAGCATTAATATTGTGCAAATCACGATCGAGACCAGCTTTTTGTTTGCATATAACACAGTGGGAAATAAAACATCTGCTCCATAATTGTATGAAAGTACCTACTATACTAGTTACAAACTTCTCATAATCTATTCAATAGAAACTAAAGCCCAAATCCATTAGTAGGTTGAGTTTTTATTATTACAGAAGTTAAAAACAATTGCTACTTGTTAAATTTATGAACTTCTGAGATTCTGAGGACTCAGGATCCTTTTCCATATTTTAGAATTTAGCACTAAGTCAAGCATATGCAGGAATGTGCCAGATACCAGCAGCTTTTACTCTGAATAACAACTCTTAATTGACAAAGAGAAGAGAAGAAATACTTGGAAAACAAAGCTCATAAAATTCCTTCAGTGTTCAGTTTCCATAACTATCTACTCTTATCTAATTCAATCCCGCCTTATATCTCTGAATCACAGCTGAATCACAGGGACTTGCCCCCTAAACCCATTTCTGTGAGGAAGATGGAAAAGGGCATGTTACAGGAATACCTCCTGACTGACTTGAAAGTGCCTCAAAGCTATGAACTTCGCTTGACACCCATAACCCGGTTTGGGATGGGGGACATGGCTACCCGTATCATCCACTATATAGAACGTGAGTGTCTCTTTCTCTCCATTATTTGACCGTTTTTGAACCCTCAAAGGAAGGTATTAACTGAAGGAAGTGTATTTCTTTTGACAAAGTCTTAGTAGACCTGCATTATTCAGAGAAACCTTTTCCCACTGATCTTTCCCATATATATTGAACAACAAATCTCAAAATTTCCGGGTGGGGAATTGTAAAAGTTATATCTCAACACTTCCAGAGATCAAGGTGATATATATATATAACCAAAGCAGTTAATGTGAAATATGTCATCAGTTTGCTTCCAACTATTAGGTTACGTGGTCATTTGTATCCATGAATCATTTTAGGGGGGAAATGAATAAATAGTACATAGTTCAATGATCAAATAGCACCTTAGGTAAGTGTATTCAATTTAGAAAGAAACAATCAAATCTTTATTATGATTATAGACCATTGAAAGGTACAAGATCCGGAGGAATTTTTGAGCCTTTATTTTAGCATCAATGAATATCAAACTTTTTTCTATCGCACATTTTACTGATTTATTAGTATGGAATATAAAGTTGGACATGGTTTTATGCAAGCATACTATATAGCAATTTAATGGGAAAACAAGGGGCATCAAATTCTTTAGATATGGAGCTTTCTCCTACAGGATTTAATCCTGTCCCAAACTTCTTTTCATATGAAATTTAGTCTAATGATATGATACAAGGTACATCCTTTCCCAAATATTGGCATCCATTCTTTCAAGTTATCTTAATTCCCACCAAGTTCCATGAAAGAATGGGATTCAATCCTATGTAAACCACCCAGAGCTGCTTGATGAGTGGATAGATGGATGAAAAATAAATAAATATAATACATTTCTTATTTTTCAAAAAGAACACAATTTCTTGTGGCCAGTCTTGTTGGGGCAATTTTCAAGATTTAAATTATAAATTATCTGCATTCAATCTCAACTTTGAATCTGCCCAGGAACAAAAGGATAAAGGTATTTAATCAGATCAAATCCAGGTACTTGTTTTTTTTCTGTTGCATCTTTAACTGTGTTAATATAAAGGTATTTTATAAATCTATTTCTGTTTCCTTTCTCAGCAATCAGCTACCCTAACCCAGTAGGTAAGTGATTATTCCCCCGTGCTTTCTTTATCTTTTTATGTATCCTGCTTCTTAAAATTGAAGTGGAATCTTGATAGTGAAAAACATTCTTTGAAACTAAAATTTATTGAAAATCCTTGCTTACCACATGTAGTAAAATTAATTTAAAACACCTAGAATAATTTTTCACTTATATCCAGCCACTGTTTGTTTTCTGGATCAATGCCACTTTTATATGCTTTACATTTCCAAGGAATGTTATTCAATAAATGTATCTAATAAATGAAGTATTTACCAGCAAAGAATCAGCTGAGCCAAAGAATACAGCCAGACATAAAAGAAGATGCTGTATGCATACATCATAACGTATGATGTATGCAGTGCCTAAGTTTAGAGGTAGGATTAGTGTTTTTAAACAAAATTTAACAGGAAAGTAGGGAAGACCCAGAAAAGACAATTTGATCTATTTGTGTCAGGTGCAAATAACCAGATTCACACATGTAGAGTATAAAATAGCTACTTTATTGCTCAAGCATATTTCACAACAATCTTTACAGACTGGCAGTTTGCCACCAGAAAGACTAAGGAAGGTCCAACAGTATTCAAGGAGAGTCGGACCTTGCCTTCTTGTGTCTACATAACGATTCCAGACTGATCTCCCGCTTGATCCCTCCTCCTGAATGTGACAGTCTCTCTCCGTCAACTTGATCATAAGAAACTGGCAGATGACCATTAGATGGCAGTAAAGAGTCGGTTTTCTTACTGCCATCTAATGGTTGTTGAGACTGTTACAGGCCAGATTATGGCAGCTTTAATTTTTCTCAGGTTACACTCTTCATCCATCAAGCCCCATTGTTATCTAATGATATCAGTAACACATCTCTAGAATTCCATCACCTGCTACTGAATCCTTTTAACTAGAGATCTACAAACAAATCATTTATTTGTACCAACTCTGTTTGTTGTGCCAGTGAATATGAATGTAGTTAATCTAAGAGGGGGGTGGCATGCAGAATTATCTGAACTTAATCCAGGGCTCTGACCCACACAGACCATACCTATGAGGGCTTCAGCCTTTAGTATATTTATCTGGAGATAAATGTACAGCTACTTAAAGACCAATAGGAATAGAAGAGTCACGATATTCTAGTTAGGCTTAGCTTCTTCCATGAGTCAGGTTCTTGTTTCAGTTGTATGGGTTCACTTGCAAAAAAATAAATACATCCAAAATTGAATCACAGGAATAAAAGAAAGTTGATGTTGGTGGTATTGTTGTTATTGTTGTATATGTGTAGTTATTTATAGATCTACTTATCATCCAGGAAAGGCTACATTTGCTCCGGTACTTAATGCTAGAATCTCACTCTATTCATAATGTATGTATTGATTTGCCTTGAACTATAAGCTCTCATTATCTTCAACATGCCATGTCCCCAGAGTTTTGAATGGACAGGGCGATTCTAAAGGAAAATGATTATTTAGGACAGTCCAGGAAACTGTGGAATTTGGCTGTAGAAATGTGCTTTCCAAATAAAGTTAACTCTTTATTATTTAGACAAGTAGAAACTAGGCTAGAAAAATAATGGGGAATATGGAATAGAACAGGGGTGTCAAACACGCAATGTCTCGTGATATGTCACAACGTATCACAACTTTTTTGCCATTGCCAGCAACGAGGTGGGTGCGGTTTCGCTATGATGCATCCGGTCCACGGGCCGGCAGTTTGACACCCCTGGAATAGAATGTTGACTTTGGATAATATTTTACATATAAAAATTATTTTTTGTATGAATAATTTTAAAAAGTACATACTTCTGTTTTGCTGAGGATTTCTTAAATCATTAAAAGTTATAAAATACTTTTAATATCAAAATTGATATCTATCTATCTATCCATCTATCATCTTTATCCACACACCCAACTAAACCAATTATATTCTTGGCCATCCAAGAATCTTTAGTAGCATCTAAAAGATCCTTCTTAAATAAGCCTCTTAAATAAGCAAAAGAGGTTAATTCATTTCAAGATAGTTTAGCTCCATTGCTGGAGGTTTTTGAAAAGTGATTAGACAACCATTTATCTGAAATTTTACAGGGTTCCTTGCTTGAGCAGGGGGTTAGACTAGAAACCTCCAAGGTCCCTTCCAACTGTTATTCTGTTAAGATTTGAATTCAGGGTCTTGGATTTTGCTACTATAGAGTGGTCTGCATCAAACTGAAAAACTTTTTCTTTTCAATGTGCATCAAACTGAAAAACTTTTTCCTTTCAGTGTGCTTCAGTTTCTCAGATCCCACAATTTAAATGCTGCTGCATTTTTCATTAATATGGTTGACCCTTCCATTGAATCCCTTGTGGGAAATAATAAAAAAAGCATACTGTGTCCCTGGATTCTGTAAGACATAATACAGAGAGATGATTCCATCTTGGAAGATTTTTTCCATCTGTTCATTTCCACCATATCTTTGTAAAAACCACTTTCATTAAAAACGTATACCGAATCCATTTTGGCAACCATTTTCTCAGCATGTGCCTTTATCTTGTTCTTTTAAACCTTTTTTCCCCCTTAATTTATTTGGCAAAAGCCCATCCATTCACACTTTTCAATCTCTCTAAGCTTATAAAGCTGTCAGGATTTTTTGTTTGTTTGGTTGCTTCTTGTTCCCACCCCCGAAGTGAAGTACGTATTCCTCTTAAAGGACCATTTGTTACATTTGTATTCTGAGGTGATCCTGATGGATACTAAAGGTTTTTGAAGGACTTGCTAGTAATGATTATAAAGCTATTCCTTCTGCATCATAGTTTAGTACACGGCAACAAAATGATGAAATATTAGATGATCTCATCAAGCAAATACTGTAATCAGAGATCAAGATCCAAATACATTATGTCCTCACTGTGAGTGTGTTGTTATTTTGGCATCATCATAGTTTGCTACAGACACTGCTGTTCTTAAGGGTCCCCAAGGTATATTCGCCCATTAAATGGAGTGCTAATAATAATACTATTAAGAGATGATAACAGCGATAAAGATGCAAATAAGCAGTATTCAAAATTTGGTGACTTTTGGTTCATTTTCATTTTCGGGTATTGACAGTGCTTAAAATAACTTCTTACCAAAGCACACATCTCAAGAAGAAGGCAGATTTTCAACCTCTAGCCCATCCCAAGGTACAATAAATATATAAACATAATTCCAGCTCTCCAGCAATTTATGCCCTGCAGTCAAACAACATAACTCTTCTTATCATTCTGATTTGTCAGAAAGCAGATTCATATCTATCACCCCAAACTGCTACCACAGATTTGAAGACCAGCCTCAAGAGATTGCAGATCTGAAGGAATAAACTGGAGGGGGAGGGGTGGATAAGAGATAGGAATCCCTTTGATCATTCCTTAGCTCAAGAATTCCCCACATGGACCTATAGCTGCTTTTCTTTTCAGTGCATGGGGATTACTTCCACAGACATTAGGACCTAGAGAAAGTAAAGAAGCTGGTTTTGACAAAGATAGGCAATATACATTACCAGAACAACGAGAGGAAAAATATGTCTTAAGTTCAGAACAAGCAGAAGAAATGTGAAAATGACAGGTACCTCCCTAGTGAATATGAATATAAGAGGGTAAGAGGTAAAGTACAATCAGAGTTGCAAGATTATGTTACTATAGCTAATCTTAATACAAGTAGTTTTGCCGTTCCTCTGGAGTTGATTCTTGGTCAGGTCTACATAATGGGAATCCAGTCCTGTCCCTTTGGAGATATAGTATCTGAGAAATATCCATTGACAATTGCTTGAAAGAAGAAGTATTTATGTTAAAGGAACCATCTTTTCATTTATTACTAGTCTCCCTGGTATTGTGAAGAGATCTGTTCCTATTATGTTTGTTTGAGGTGTCCTAGGTAACATCATCAGTGTTAGTCTAGCACTGATGATGTTAGACTAGCACTGATGATGTTACCTAGTTTAGGTAATGAAACATCTGCAAGAAAACAATCAAGCTCAGAGAGCACAAAGGACCCCTCATTTCAACCCTGAGCTGCAAATATTATCCTTTATTGGTACCACATTTGTTTAAAACAGTATATATAAGGTCCATGATGAATAGAAAGTAATTTTGCAGTCAAGCCCAAATGGCTGGTCTAAATTCAATTCTTGATGCTCTCAGCTGGAGAGGAAAAAAATTTGCAAATTTTCTCAATTTACTCCTGTACTAAATTATCCAACTGATATTTGTAAGAAGTTGTAGGAGAGACATTGAGCAGTTGGTTTATAAGGATGGAAGGACCATCACACATGGCTCTCCAATAAACTTCCGATGGGATTTTCCATGGATCAGAGTGAAAGGCAAAGATTAATTTGCCTATGGTAAGATTAATTCCTATAGTAGCCTGATGTTAGGGACACATAATGCTGATTAATCTATAGATTAGGTCCACAGGAGCGTCCAACTCGCAACGTCACGTGACGTGTCGTGATGTATCATGACTTTTTTTCCATTGTCGGCAATGGGGTGGACGCGGTTTCGGCATGACGCATCCGGCCTATGGGCCAACAGTTTGACATCCCTGGATTAGGAAATAATATAATTATTTCATCATCTGCTTTCTCTTTAGTTAGTAAGATTTCTCTGCATTATTAAGGCTTGCATGTCATACAGTGCTAGACATAGAATTTTACATCATCTGACCACATAAGTTATGGAAGCTAGTTAATGGAGTGTTATTTTCCAGACATTTGTGTTGATACAGGAATTATATCAGAACTAAATTTAATTTTGAATGTTTGCTTCCATTCTTGATTTAACTGGCTCCTTACTAGTTTTTGATCATAAAAGTTCTGAGAATCTTTCCTTCCTCCTCTCTTTTTTTTAAAAAAAGAGAATCCCAGAATTAATATTTATTACACCCTCTTTCTATTACCCCCTTAAATTTTTAATTAGCTCTACTTGTGAGTTTTTAAATAGATATTGTGTAGCAGCCTAGAAGTCCTAAGAAAACAGTGAAAGGAATGCTTTGACTGAGCTGGCTGCATTATGGTCTTGTTGTTGTTGTTAATTGCGAAGTCATGAAAAAATGCTGTTGCATATCTGGTGGATCCACATAGGAAAAAAAATCAGATTGTAGATAGATTTGTGGTTTGAACCTTTTAAATTCTTTTATGTGCTATGTTTTTTAATCTTCTCCATTGATGAGCTTGCAGATGAACTAATTCCAGACCACTTGCTATAAAGCACAGATTCCGCAAAAGCTGCCTTAAGGACTCCAGCCTTAAGATGGAAACCAGCTTGAAGTAAAGGGAAAGTGTACAAATAATCAGTTAAAAGACACAGGTATATTGAAAAGTGTCTGTGCTTACCTAAATAGCCAACAGACAATAGAAGTTGTCAGCTTTGGCATTGATAAATAAATTATTTAGCAGATCTGTTGTGGTTATGAATGGGAGCTTCCATGCCTTCTCCTCCCTTATAATAAAAAAGCAAAAATTAAATCGCAGAAATTGTTGGGTTTCAAAAAAGATAGAAAGGGCCCCCAGTGGGGCGTCCTCTATTTCTGGCCTCACAGAGAGGACTATTTGTTCTGTTCGTGGCAGCCTAATGCTTGCATGGCGGGAGTGAATGCTGATTAGGAAGAATCTAAGACTTTCTGTTGATAACACAGTTTATTACTTAACAAGTATGCCCAAATTTGGTTCCATTTCACTGCAGTGTCTTTACCTTTCCTTCTGTGCAAAGTCAAATTTTTATATTAGTTTTGTTTAGCATTGGCAATAAATTGAGTTTAGAATTGAAATCAGTGAAATTAAAGTGGAAGATGCAAATTAAAGTCTTCTAGTTGAACAAAGCTTCTGGTGAGATTTTTTCTTGAGAGAAGTAGCGAAGCCATTTGCCTACAGTCTAGCCCAGTGGTTCTTAACCTGGGCGGTATCGCCCCCCAGGGGGCGATTTCATTTTTCAGGGGGGCGATGGAATGAAAAGGGGCGGCGTGGGGGCGATGGAACGAAAAGGGGGCGATAGGGGGGCAATGGAGCGAGATGTTTTGGGGACACTTTTGAGCCTTCCCCTGCAGCTCCAAGCGTTCTCCGCCATTTGTAGAGAGAGACAGAGAGAGGCACTTGTGCTTCTCTCTCTCTTTCTCTCTCATGCGGATTTGCCCCCTTGCAGGCCTCCTGATTGGCCCTGTGCCCAGGCGCCCCACCCTCTGGGAGAAGCGCGGCCAGGAAGTCCCTTTCCCTGGCTGGCCCCGTCCGAGGTACACGTGGTCGGGGAACCGCACGGGGAAGCCTGGAATCCCCGCTGGGAGCAGCCTGCCAGAGCCTCTGCTGAGCAGGCCAGCCTTCCCGCAAGCCACAGCCATGAGAGAGAGCAGCCCCTGCGATCTGCAGCTGCGGGACCATTGGCCCAGCTGGCTGGGAAGGCACGCCGGAGTCCCGGCTGCTTTGTCAGCGAAGAATGTGAGGTGAGCAGAAGATGGGGGGGAGAAAGGGAAGGAGAGGAAAGAGAGAGGGAGAAGGGAAAGAGAAAAAGAGAGAGAGAGAAAGAGAGAGGAAGCGCAAGTGCCTCTCTCTCCCTCTCTCTTTCTCTCCTCACCTGGAGAAAGAAGGGGGAGGGAGGGAGAGGAAAGATTTGACCACCCACCCAGTCTGCTCTAAAGGCACAGTGAAAACACAGCCAGCACTCCCCCAGAAAATCTCTCATTTTCACTCATTTCAAGCTAGCAGTTGTGGTTCTACGTAGCTTGACTACCCTGTGATATATAGATTAAAATGTAATTATTAAAAGTCTCTGAATATTCAAACCTTGCCCAGCCCTCACATCCACAAAATTATTAACTTTATTCTGGGGGAGAGAAATGAAAGTTTATATAAATTCATTTCACATTTTAAGAGGTCTGCAGTATTGCAAAGTTGTGATTGAGAGGTTATGTTGGGGGAGGGGGGCGATGACAACTTCCTCATTGGCTCAAGGGGGCGATTCATTCAAAAAGGTTAAGAACCACTGGTGTAGCCTACAACCCTGTGGAAACCTTATGGAAATATTAACTAGACTTTACCCTACTTAGCTTCTCCAAGATGTTTTCTAGTGCCACACATGAACACAAAACAAGTAGTGACAAATTCTGCTTTGCTGAAGGCAATGGGAATGAGGAAGAGTGCTTTTATCTGACAATGCTCACAAAAATCAACCTATAATGGCAGGATTACTTGTAGGAACTGGGATTATAGTTTATCCTCTTAGAAATTCAAAATTAATGCAATCATCTATAGCTGAGGTTATGTGGTGGGATTGGGTGAAATGACCAAGCCTCCCTCACAACCTTTAAAGCCATTCTGTCCTTAATCCATATAGCTGCAATTGGGATTCAATCATTTTCATGCCAATAATGCATTGGAAGATCTGTTTAAAAGCTCACTTCTGTCCCAGCCTCTCAGGACCTTAAACAGATTGTTTTTGTGATTTCCTAGTCTCACATCTCCTGTGTGCATATTCTGCTTCTTCTTCAGTTACAGAAGCTGGGCAGTCCCCAGCACTCAGCATTAAAAACTGTGGCTAATTTGGATTAGAATGCTAATTAGAACTGAATGGACCGCGTAGAGAGCACTTAGTCAGGGTTAATTAGTGGTTAAGTGGCCAGCCAAGCTCCCTTTGGCTGCTGTGTTTACTTCACTGGCAGGAGTTTCACCAGCCAGCTGAGTTTTCATGAGGTCTTCCAGGGCAAGTGCTCAGCAGACTTTCACCAGTGGTTGCCCTTCAGTTCTAACCAATAAATTACTTTAAGCTGATCCTTCACATCCAGCCCAGAGCAGAGCTGAATGAGCATGCACTGCATGCCCATTTTATTGAGTTTAAAACTAAGCCCTGTTCTATCTTGAGAGAAATGGAAGTGGAATAAAATGAAGGAGGCCAAAAGCAGGCCAAAGAAAGAGGAAAGGTGTACACATCTGCTCAACAACCCAAAAAGATCTTGACACTCATAGACACACAATCTAATGCAGGAAATGTGATATGCATAGAAGCTTGAGACCAGGAAAAAAAAAATACTAACCTCACTTTCAGTCTTGACACCAGTTTTTTTAACACTTCACATTTGTTTTGCTTTGTACATTTCTTTTTTAAAGTTCTGATCCTTTTATTCAGGGCTGTTCTGTTATTGGGTTATCTTTCTTTATGTGTTCCATATAAGATCAATTTCCATCTCTTTCCACTGCCTTATTTTTGAGTATCAAGTTAGATTTTTCATCCAGTCCTGGATTGATGGGGTATAGCGAATGTAAAGACATTTGCCAGCCATTATTTCCCCTTTCAGATTATGACACCTTAGGCCATTGGGTTTATTTCTTCAAGTATTTTTGTGCCAACTTCCTGAGAATTATGGAGGTATTATCTGAGAATTCCGAAAAAATAATATCTATATTAAAGCTTTTTTTTAAGGAAAATGCTGAAACAATACTTTTAAAAGACACACTTTCTGGAGTCAGTGGAACCAATCACAGCCTCAAAAGTGCATTTTTGTAGTTATCAGAGAAAGCTATTTCTGGTTTAGCAGAAAAGTAAGTCTGTAAAAAGGTATTCCCTTTCTCCTGCAGATTTTAATAATGTGGCAAGTTCAGAACAGAACAGAACAGAATGACAGGTTCATACAAAATAGGAAGCCCTTTAGACAGATAAAATCTTGAATACCAATTGGCTAGCAACATAGGGTTTTAAAATTAGATTGGCATTATTACATTTGTAACATTTGTAACATTTAAAATTCTGGATTGCCTTCAAGAATAACAGTCCATAAAATATGTTGCAATAGCATAGATGTGATATATAAAAGGAGCATGGATAATCATTGCAAAATTATATTGACTGTAGCTAGTAGACCACAACCTACTCCTTGGTAAGCTAGAAAAAGGTGGAATAGACAACATCATCACCAAATGGATCGGTAGCTGGTTGTCAAACCGAACTCAACAAGTAGTCCTCAACGGCACTACATCCACATGGAGAGAAGTAAGCAGTGGGGTACCACAAGGTTCCGTCCTAGGCCCAGTACTCTTCAATATCTTCATCAATGACTTAGATGAGGGAATTGAAGGGGAACTCATCAAATTTGCAGATGGCACCAAACTGGCAGGAGTAGCCAACACCCCAGAAGACCAACTAAGGATCCAAAAAGATCTTGACAAACTTGAACAATGGGCCATATCCAACAAAATTGAGTTTCAATGTGGAGAAAAGTGAAGTTTTACATTTAGGCAGGAAAAATCAAAGATACAAGTACAGACTGGGCAAGACCTGGCTTAAAAACAGTAACTGTGAGAGGGACCTTGGATTCCTAGTGGACTATCACTTAACCATGAGCCAGCAGTGTGCAGCAGCAGCCAAAAAAGCTAATACAATCCTGGGTTGTATAAACAGAGGCATAGAATCAAGATCACACGAGGTATTAGAACCACTTTATAAAACCCTAGGAAGACCATACCTGGAATACTGCAGCCAGTTTTGGTCACCATATCACAAAAAAGATGTTGAGAGTTTGGAAAAAATTCAGAGAAGAGCAACTAAGATGATCCAAGGCCTGGAGACTAAAACATATGAAGAACAGCTGCAGGACTTGGGTTTGGCTAGTCTAAAGAAAAGAAGAAATAGGGGAGACATGATAGCAGTATTCCAGTATTTGAGGGGCTGCCATAAAGAAGAGGGGGTCACGTTATTCACCAAAGCAGGGGTCCCCAATCCCTGGTCCATGGACTGGTACCAGGCCACAGCATGCCAGCAACCAGTCCGCACAAACAAACAAAACTCCATCCATGGGATACAGGCAGCACACAAGCCCACACACTCTCGGGTCCACGGAAAAACTTTCCACAGAACCGGTCCTGGTGCCCAAAAGGCTGGACTAGAAGACCGCCAGCTTCTATTCTATTCTATTCTATTCTATTCTATTCTATTCTATTCTATTCTATTCTATTCTATTCTATTCTATTCTATTCTAGTATGCTAAGTGTGGTTATGCAAATGCCTGTAAATCATCATCCCAACCAAGTTCAGAAATTGTCAGTAAAATAATATGATTAATTCATAAATTAATAGTCTATAAAATAGCTAAACAAGGAACTTAAAATAGTAGCTTGGGACTACAGCAAAAGATGTAAAGACCAACTTCATTTGCTCCTTCAAGCTATACTTCATATCCTGACTTTCTCCTTCATATCAGTGGAGTTCAACATTATCCCAAAGCTGATCACAGTTTCATCAGGTGTTTTTTTTCCTTTTGATTTTGCTCAGCATGTCGACTTTCCCCCGGTTTTGTGTAAGGTGATCCAGCCCTTTTGAGTCCCTTCTATGATCATAATTCATAAACAGTGAGTGGTCAATGAATATTCAAAATTGGATTAGATAACACCAAACATTGAGGAGCTGGACTTCAAACATAGGTATGCGTGCTTCCCCATAATCTGAGCTGTTAAAAAGCTGGAGTGTGTGTAATATTCTTGGCTTTAGGAAGCCAAAGCTATTGAAAACAAGTTAATGAATAAACATGCCTATATGATCATCCTTACATCTGTAATTAGTTTGCTAAGTTCATTTATAGATTCACTATGGAAGATTTACAGAGGAGCCAAACGTGAGAATGCTGGCAACAAGGCGTGTATGCTGATCCTTGCTTTTTTATTCGTTGCGGGTGAAGATTGAATAGAATATTTTTGTGCATGGGCAGCAGCAGCATTTTAAAGTACTTGGAAAGTCATTGGGGAAATGTTAAAAAATATCATAACAACTCCACATGTTGTCTAGATCCATCCATCACAAAAATATGATCACAGTGTGCTTTGTTAACTCATCTATAAACAGGCAGGACATTTTTCAATGTATAGATTTTTACGCTCTCCCATATTTATTTAAAAGCTGAAGAAAAAGGCAGGGCTGTTAATTAGTTTTTGCAACTTCTTCCTAGCTTCAGTTAGTGGATGGGAGATGCAACTTGTTCCATGAATTAGTGTTATTCTCTCAGTGTAGAAGTATCATTATTACAAGGAAGTTATTTTTTTGTCTCCTGTATACTCCACCAGACAAGATCATGTTGGAATGATCTACTTATTAGGCACCTTACCTGCCTACAGGTAACACCTGTCACTTTGAAGATGAGAAGATCTGTGGTTATATTCAGGACACAACAGACAACTTTGATTGGATTCGTCAAAGCAGTCTAACCCATGATCCGAAGCGCACTGCCAACACAGGCCCCACCATGGATTTCAGTGGGACCCCCGAAGGTGAGCAAGCCACCAGTTTCCTGATTCAAAGTTACGGCCCTTGCTTTTCCTATTCCTGCCTTCTCTCCGATGACACTTTTAACAAAGGAAAGAGGAAGTTCCCACTTCTTAAGTACTTACAAAATGGTATTTGTCATTAGTTTTATGTAAATGTCCATCTGCTATCTTTCTACTTATTTTGAATCTATACCCCCAAAATGTCTGTCTAGCACACAACAAACTTCTGTCTCTTGTATCCTTGCTGAAAGCTGGAATTAGCAATTTTTGTTGGGAATGAAACCTTTCAGTTCAATTCTTAGTTTTTCCCATCACCCACCAGTTTGCCCCTTCCTTCTTCCTATCTGAAAGCTTCAATCTTTAATTTTCATAGTTTGCAATATTGAGAATTTGCAGAAGATAGACAGAACTTCTGCCCCTAGATTTTTCCAGATCTTTTCTAAGAATAAATTGTTTACTATATTATGTTATATTATTTACTACATTATGCTTCATCTTAAGATATGATAACGAAATATATAAATATAATAAAATATATAAAACATAGCTTCATGTACACACTCAGGTGCATGCGCATGCACACAGACTGTCTTGATCTGTATTGGACATGAGGAACAGGCAGCTAATTTGCATGTTCTTATTCACATTAAATAACCAATTAAAACTCCCACAGCTTTGTTTAGAGGAATCAGGAGAACATTAGTCCTTGTTACTGGCTAATTACTGCTGCCAAATGTCCTTGTTCCACTGATGCATACACAGAGGAAAGAAGCAAGTCGGGATTGGGAAAACAAGTTTAAACATTCTAAAATGTCTGTCTGACTTCTGGAGCAGGAGTCCAATGAAGCCTCCAGAACCTTGTGCTTTTCCACGCAACTTCTCAGAAAAGGTTATGATATAAATCATGATGCAAAGTTGATTTTGGAAGCTCAGGCTAATCAACCTATCCCTTTACCTCATATCCAGAGCCCTTTTCTGTCTATGTTTCATAGTGATTACAATACATATAAGCATATATAAGATTTATGGTAGGGAGGCAGTCTTTCTATGAAAGCTTGGCTAGTACAAATTAGCATACAGTACTGTTTCCCAAGAAACATCAAATATCTCAGAACAGCCTGAAAAAATATTGAGATAATAGAAGATAGTAGGATTAGAACAAAGAGTAATAGTGTAGAAGAAAGGAACTAATATGTGGAGCCCAGTTTCAAGTCCATCTTCTGCCATAAAAGCTCACTGGATGATTTGGATCAGTAAGTCCTGCTTACATTCCACATAAACCAGCTGACATCCTGGAGAAAAGGTAGATATAAACAAGTAAATTAGGTGACCTAAGTCCAAATTCTGTCACTTTCAGAGAAAAGATGAAGCTGAGGCCCCAAATTCCACTTTAGTGCCCCCAAAAGGGTCTGAGTCAAATCCTTGCTTTTCTTCATACTACCGGTACTTTTAATACTGTTGACATGAAAAGGACTGTGGCAATGTGTTACCTTTCCTAATCTTGGTTTCTCACTCCCTAGGGTACTACATGTTCATTGAAGCTTCTGCACCCCGAGTGAAGGATGACAAAGCTAGATTAATCAGCCCTATGTACAACATGACTGCCAGATTCTGTGTCTCCTTCTATTATCACATGTATGGAAAGCACATTGGTAAGTAACCTTGAAGGACTGCTGCTCATTGGGATGAAGAAAAAACACTCTGAGATTTAAAAGGATTGCCTTTTCATTGCAAATTACAGGGAAATAATGCTCTCAAGTGTACAATATGCCAGGTTTGTTTTACAGGGGTGATTGTCAATTTGGATTGTTGTTTTATTTCTTGGCACTGGAGTTGTGTTCAGGCAAATAATACTTTTTGGTTTTTCTATTTGGAAAGCAACACCAAAGTTGAATCCTGAAGACAACATCTCCATCTCTCTCATGATCTGTGTTTATGTTTCTTTCATCTCTGTTTTTCATCATTTCAAGCTCTAGTGCAGAGCTGAAATGATGGAATATGTTGTATGGAAAGACAAATTACAGATAGCTGTGTCAGTCTGATACAGAACACCAGCACTTGTATAAATTGCATCCATTTTGTAAGTCTTTAGAATAGACTTCGTCTATCTGATACTGGCCAGATGTTGAACTAAAACTCCACCAGCGGCCATTGTGCTGAAAATTCTGGAGGTTGTGATACAACATATGAGATTTGGAAGGCAGCTTTAGAAGAACATCCACACTATTTTTCAGATAGATTTATTTCTGTACCATAAGAGATAGAAACTCGATATTGGTGTTTTCAGACTTACAAAGATTGGGAGACTTTTACATGTGTATGTTATTAGAGGCATGGTTATGGCCAGTGGTGGGATTCAGCCGATTCATACCAATTCAGCAGAACGGTAGCTATTTTTTGTTGCCCAGGCCCAGAATGGACTCCCGGAAGCAGCATCCACACAGAGAACCGGTTGTTCACATATTTGTATCCCACCACTGGTTATAGCCAACTTAATTTGTTTTATCCTCTGCTTCCCATAGCTGTGATACAGCTTCATCATTTTTGCATTTCTGATTCCAGCTTCTGTAAGAATCCTCTTAAGAAGATATTTTCTTATATTAATTGAAAGATTACATTGGATTGGATTGGGTTGGGTTGGGTTGGGGACAGTAATTGTTTATTAGGCTATTTGGGGTCTAGTTTGGAAAGAGTGTAAATAGACTCCTTGGGTGGGACAATCCAGATAGCGGTAGTGATTTTCTGGTAACCACTGTGCTTTAAAGAGAGTAAACAAAATCCGAAAATGGCAAAAATCATGTGCAAATAAGGATTTGTTTTATGAGGCAAAATCATTTCAAAGGATATCTCGCTCCCTCCCTCTTCACCTCCTGTCTATGATTGTTAAGATGAAACTGTACATGGGTAAATGCCACAAATGTGCCTAATGAGTTTTTATAGTCAGTCAAGGAGCAATTGCTAATTTGTCACATCTTGATTATAATTTCATTAATTTGAATAATAAATGCACTCTTTAAAAAGCCACTAAGTTATTAATCACCTGCTGGACTGAGAAATCAGGGCCCAGTAAGTAGTATGTCTACCTATTGATAAACAAGGTTGGTAAACAGAGTTAATGTACATCTTCCTCTATCTAAGCACATGAGATATCACAAGCAGAAGTTAGTTTTCTGCGCTTTTGTTCTTACAGACAGAAAAAAGAGAATCTCTGAGTTAGACTATGATTCTTTGAAATATGAATACCCATGTCTGCCTCATTGAAAGCTAGCCAGGCGTGGCAGGCAGAAGTCTTGTTCCACATTAGTTCAAGAATGCCTTTAAGATGTCTGACACAGGCCTGAGGCAGAACTGTTTTATTTTCCTACTGTCTGGTAAATTTGGGGCATTTGTTGGTTAACTGATAAATTTTACCATTAAGTGTCTGACGTTAATCTGAGAAAGAATTTTTACTTCAAGTACTGGAACTATAGAAAGATACCAAGAACAGCTCTTTTGCATTTTCTTTAAACAAATTTAGGATGTCTTATATATGGGAATATAATTTCTTAAAAATATGACAATACTGGGTAATCTGGAGGTTGTGCGTATTTTTTTTACCCCACACTTTTGGAGATCTTGGAAAACACTCTGGGGTACAGCCACTGTAATTTGGTGGTGAAATGGCCATTTTTAACTTTTAAGACCAGAAAAGTAGGCTAGGAAGGGAGCACAGGGCTTTTGGGAAGTGAACCACTCCCATTTCTACCCTGTTCTACAAACTCTCCAAATTATCCAAAAAGCAGCCCTTCACTTTTCGGCTCCTGTAAGGCCAATCAGGCACAAGAGTCATGGCTATTAGTCCAAAAATAAGTATTGATGATCTCTGGATTAGAAGAATATCTTAACTACCATCACCACTTCCCAGGTTCAAGCATTACATAGAGGTACTGATATTGGTGCAATGATACGGGCATTACTTTGGACCATTTCAGATTAATAACATATTTAGTTTTGAGTACGATAACTAAGAAAACCAGAAAAATATTTATGTATCTTTTCACCCACCCAAATCCACTTGAACTCTGGAGTTTTCATCATCTTCCAAACCTCTTTAGAACACTGCTAGTTCCTCCACTGAAGCTTTAGACATTTCTACATTTCCCACAAGCAATTCCAAGGATATCTTAAATTTGCACAAGGTGCTGCATTGTTTGTTATGATGTTTTGAGAAGTCCCTGAGGGTTCTTAAGGTTAAAGAAAAATCTTCCTTGAATCAAGGTTGATATTCTGGTTGCTTGGAGATTTCAGTGTGGTTTGCTTGGCAGCCACAGAGAAGCATTTTTTTGCCATTGCCTTTTCTTAGATGATTGTTGTTCTGCTTCCTAATCTAGCCCACAGTCCAGGGTTTTCTGGTGGCCTTCCATCCAAGTGGTTAACTGTTGGGGATCAATCAAGATTGGCTAGATTTTTGCAACCGGCTGTGGCATATACCAAAGGAAGAGGGAATAAATGATTAAGAATCCCAACATTCTATTAGTTCTGACATCACTTTGGTTTCTGTTTCTAATGATTTTTCTTTAACGTCTGAGCACATCTGGACTAAATCTAAGGTATATTTCTTAACAAGACAGAATGCTTCAGTAAACTGAGTGAGTGTGCCCAAACAAGTGATAGTTTGCCATGATCACTTGCCTCTTATTCAGCAATTGCTTGAGGTGATAAGTGCCAAAAAATTGTTACAGCAGTTTCACTGTTCAAGTAATGGCTTCAATTAGCATGAGATAAACATAATTCCTACTAATTCTGACTATAAAAATCATGTTTCTTATTATCCTGTAACTCTTTGAACTAGTACGTGTAAATTATGTTTTAAGAGAAAAAGATACCAGTTCTGAAAACAGGCTGGACACCCCAGTGCTTACTGGATTTTGTTGAGCTATAAATCCCGTAAGCACTGATGTAATCCAAAACATCTGGAGGTAACAGTTGCTTACTCCAGTCTAACAACACATCTTTGTCATTCATGAAATGTGAATTTGGCTGCAGGCTTGTAACAAAGATAAAATGAAACGGGACTGGTTTGTTCAACTCTTTTGAACAAACCCAGCCTGGCAAATCATAATGTCCTTTTCTCAGATTTATCATGTGCATATCACCATTCCCCATCATTGGGCGGCTGAATCTCATTGCACAATGGAAGGAGAACGCTGTACAGTCTGACATGTATTTATTTTTTTAATAACCAGTTTATGACCTTTTTTTTCTTTCCTGATTTTCACAGCACAACTCAGAAAGCTAGTTTGCTCTCCACAATTTGACTATAAAATATCCATAGCCATCCAGGCAAATCTTCCCAGAGAGAGTTTCCAGACACTGCTCGTTTATAATGCATATGACGAAAGAGAGATGCAGAATACAAATGGAGCGAATGTAGCCAGAGTATAAAATATTCAGTAACTAATAGAGTAGGGTGATGTTGAATATCTCTCAGCTGAGTAGGCTGCGGGTGCAGGGAGAGCTCTCCGGAGGCCATTCACATTTCTTCTGATTTATTTGGCTGCTGGGCTTTCTGACTCTCTCATGTATGTGCATGCACACAAAAATGTACATCATTTTCTTTCTTTCTTCCTTCCTTCCTTCCTTCTTTCCTTCCTTCCTTCCTTCCTTCCTTCCTTTCTTTTTCTTTCTTTCTTTTTTCCTTCTTTCTTTCCTTCCTTCCTTCCTTTCTTTCTTTTCTTCCTTTCTTTCTCTTTACCATGTTTGTTTTGTCTTGTCTGAATTATAGTACGCTTCCTCTTGATTTGTATTTCACAGAGGACTTGAAATGTCCCAAAAACCAAAGAGGGGCCCCTCTCAGCCTCTTAGAACCCATACTGTGCCTTTGTAACTAATAACTTATTGAACCCAAAGAAAATTGATCATAAACCTGAGTAAACCAACCTCAGAAGGGCATTTTAATTGCTGCCATTCCATATGACTTTCATGGCAATAATTCTGTATGCTGAAATGGCACCATCTGAAGAACGATCAGTCCCTACTGCCCCTCTGGTTTGGGGCACAATTCAAAGGTTTGGTTTTCTCTTTTTGAGCCTGAAAAGGGTTAGAACAATGGTGCCAGAACTGGCCTAGTCATTAAGCAGAAGTGGTGGCTGCTGAGGTGGAGCAATGGGTTAGTATTGGAAAAGACTGGTGAGCACAGAGCCCTCTACAATTGCTTCCTACTCTCAAGAGTGTGGACAATAGAGTAATATTCCATTGCATCCGCTCCAACATGATCACAGGAGAAGGAGTTCTCTGTTTTTCTTCATGGTAAACAGTGGACAATCTTGGGTTGGTCCTGACACACCCTGATGGTTTCTTAAGATAAATTATTTGTGGTGCTGATTAGGAAAGGGATATTTCTGCCATGGCAATTCAGCTCTGAAAAGCGTTCACCAGCACAGAGTTCATAACATTTCAAGCAGGCTAAAATTGATCCATATGCTCATGATTCTAATGTTTATTGACGGGTATGCATCTTATAGGGGCATTTTACTGTTTACTGTAGCTTTATTGCTTTTGTTCTATTGGCTATTGATTGCCCTTAATGTTTTCTTTATTTTTGTTTTAGCTAGTGGAGGTTCCCATTGTCTTCAAACAATTGAGGTTGAGATAGAAATGTTTTAATCAATTAATTAAGCAATTAATACATGAGGCAGATAAAGGAAGCAGCTAGAGAAGGCAGGATAGTAAACACTGAGTAAGTGGAATGAATGAGGAATGCAGTGGAGCACAGAAGATGGAGTAAATTCAGCTTTGTCTGGAGCTCAACTCTGATGTCAGCCACCTTCTGGCATTACATATAATTCTGTAGTAGGAATTTATTTAATATAAGCATACTTTATCCCATTCTATTAGTATAAAAAACAGATATGTCATTTTACAAAAACTGACAAAAACATTGACTTTATTAATAGTCTGCTGAAAATGGCCCCATGCAAGATATGTAAAATGAGTATCTAATCTCTCTTAATAATTTCAATGTCCCAGAATTTAATGCAAGCACACGCTGTTGAGCCAAAGGAAAGAGCACATGTTTTTAAAACAGTGTGATTCAAATTCTTCCCATATTCTAGATAATGGTTGAATTGCATTTGGATGAACAGAAAATGCTAAATAGGACTTGTATTTTTTTTTCCTGCTCACATTCTTTAATTCACTGATTGGATTTGTTTTTGAAAAGTGAATAATCATACAGATACTACAGGACCTAATTGAAGGTTTCAGTAACTTCAGTTAATAAGGAGAAATTTCCTGACATTTAGAACAATTGATCAATGGAATGACTTGTCTGCAGAAGTTGTGGGTGGTCCAACACTGGAAGTTTTAAAGAAAGATTGGAAACCATTTGTCTGAAATGGTATAGAGCTTTCTGCCTGAGCAGGGGATTGGACTAGAAGATCTTCAAGGTCCCTTCCAACTCTGTTGTTTTGTTATTTTGGTATGTAGTTATTTGTAAAACACAGAGATATATCTAATTGCAAAGAAGACTGCCAATTGTATGATTCAATTTTTATTGACCTGAGCCTTATAAATAAGTATAGATGGAATATCTAAGGTCCGTGACTTTCATCTTAACTAGTCTAGTTTATAAAATAATGTTATTAACCCAAAAGGAATATGACCCTGAATATAGGACAAATCACCAAAAGAAAGAGAAGATGGGATGGGGACGGAGAGTGAATCCAGACAACTTCTCCAGTTCATCAGTTACCAAAATCAACCCTAGAAATTTCCAGTTCCTCAATAAATATGTTCATGTGACTAATCTCTGGTGTATATAAACTTCAGAAATCCGTACCCATATGCCTTGAAATCACACCTCCTAAAAGGCCAGTGTTGGAACAAAAAATAAATATTAATTGGTGTAAGAACTATGGCTTCAAGTTAATTTCCTGTAAAATTAATAAAACTAATTGACCCCTTGTTTGCTCTTACCAACAATGTTCACTCTTACACAGAAACCACTGTCATCCACAGAAATGAATAAAGACCCATATGCACACACTCTGCCTCTTGCCTTCCATCCAAATCAGGAATAGGATGGGGAAGGAGAAGCTGCCCTGGGAAGTAAAGGAGGAAACTGTAAGGGAAGGAGAGGAGGTGAGGAGAAGACAAGGCAAATGGACAGGGATGGAAAGAAAAAAGTGAAATGAAGCAATGCAGAATAGACATTATATGTTTAAAACCCAGCAGGCAAGCAGCTCCAGCTCTAATTTTGAACATTACCCATGCTTCACAGCAGCAAAGTTTGCACATCCCACCCATTCTTTTGTTTTCACAGTGGCATCTGTTCTTCCCAGTAAATCTAAGAAGACGCATGCACATGTACTCACAATATTCACAGGTAGTTATTTGGGGAGGAAAATCTCATCTTTCTATTAGACAAAAACAGTAATTACATGAAAACAGTAACAGATCCTGGAGGGGAGGGACGGGGGACCATTTTCTCCCATCAATCCAGTGGTGAGATTCAAATATGTGAACAACTGGTTCTCTGTGTGAATGCCGCTTCCAGAAGTCCGTTCTAAGCCTGGGCAACAGAAAATTATCTACCGGTTCTGCAGAACTGCTGCAAACTGGCTGAATCCCACCACTGCATCAATCCCTACTTTTTCATGCAACATTGATCTGTATACTTGATCTATTGAGCTGGTTCAGTGACTATATAATGAAATCACAGATAAATTTATTAAACAAATAGTAAATAATACAAATAACATTTCTACAAATAACATATAGCAGCAATTTCTTAAAATTATATGCCTATAAAGCTACTTTTTGTCAAGTAAATGCTTAAATCCAAAGATACAGCTTCCCTGAGGTATTTCTATGTTCTTTGAGTTTAAGCCTGCGGAAAGGGTTTAATCTTTTTGGTTTAATTATAGTACAGTGCCAGGTCCAAGGGATACTTATAAATAATACACATTATTGTTATTATTGCTGTTCCAGAAAACCTAATTGAGTAAACACTCTCAAAGGTTAATTACGGAAAGACTAAAAAGAAGGAGGATAGGAATCTATAGAAAGTGATTTCAGGGAACATCCAGACACTCATTCTGACACTACCATAAACAGGGTAGGAAACGCCTATAATCTAACCCAGTAATTGTGTCTCCTTACAACTGAATGTCCCCTGAATGTTCTCTAAGGTACCCATGTAACATTTTTAATCATAATAAAGCCATAAATGCGAACCTTGCAGAAATTGCAGTGGATGCTATATTTTCATCCTTTCCACCACATATAATTTTTGCACACATACACATATACACACACACACACACACACAAACCACAACCCCATGAAACACACTCAGAAGCACAACCTGGAGTACTCGCCCTATAGGAACCCTCACCATAAATTCACTTCTCCTATATAGTTATCCTTATTCTTTGTTACACACCCGCTATTGTAAACCCGGGCATGTATGCTCTCTCTTCTGCAATTTTTTCCTCTCAGCTGTGCTTTTTCCATTTCCCTCCTTCTCCTTTTCTGAGTGACAGCAAGGAGGCGATATGATGAATTGTAACAGGTGAATCAAGTACCACCAAAAGTTACAAGGACAGCACTTATGAATTGCTTAGCCCTTGCAGGGTAATGATCCCTGCCACATCCCAAATCAATGGAGTTCAGCAAACGGTTGGAAGCAATTCCCAGCTGAGGATAAATTCAACCTGTTTGTTCTCTACATCAGTTGTACCAAATACGGTTGGCAAACCTGTTTCTGGAGTTTGCCAGGAGACAGAGTCAGCCTCTACAACCCTGGCTATAGGACAGGAGGGATGTGTTTGTATAAGTCAGCGGTTCTCAACCTATGGGTCGTGACCCCATTTGGGGTCAATCGACCATTTCACGGGGGTCGCCAAGCAAGGCTGTCCACCATTGTTTCCCCCTTTTCCAGCAGGTGCCTTACCTCCCTTGGGCTGGGCCAGCTGGTGGTCAGCCTGCTCCGTCTCTGCCGCTTGCCACCTACACCTCGGCCGGTGCAGGGGGCGGAACCACACATGCGCGGCGCTCCCGGGCAGGGAAAGTCCTCAACTTACGACTGGTTGGGTAGTCCTCGACTTACGATCAGTTTAGTCCTCGACTTACGACCGGTTTAGTCCTCGACTTACGACCGGTTTAGTCCTCGACTTACAACCGGTTGGGGGGTCGCAGCATTAAAAAGGTTGAGAACCACTGGTATAAGTGCTCCTCTCCACTACAAAGCGCTTAAGGAAGAAAAGAACCTTATTTCCAGCAAAGGTGCTTTTCCAAAAGGCAACTGGACTTTTCTTGGTGTTTTTTTTTTCCTTTGAAGATTTTTCATTTCTCATCTGAGAGGCTTCTTACGTTCTTCATTTTCAAGGGTAAAAAAAACCAAGAAAAATCCAGCTGCCTTTTGGAAAAGCATCTCTGGGACAACCAAGACCTGGATGATTGAGAATCTCCATAGACACTTGTTTCCAGCAGTTGCAGCATTGGGTGACTTTAAGGGGCAGGTTAGGGTCATTGTCATGGAGAAAATCTTTCTATGTGGTTGCTGAGGGTCAACACCACCTAATGGCACATAATCTATCAACATTGCTGTACCACAACCATCAATGCAAGGGCACAAGGTTGTGTCTCCAGCAGCAGACATGGTATTGTCCACATGGGTGGCAGGATATATTAGGACCAGAAACTACCAACTGCCTTCCTCCCTTTCCAAGAGTTCCATCCTTTGGGTCTCCTTCAATGCCTTTAAGCAGTACCTTCCATTATGGTTTGGGTACTGGCTTATTGTTTATTGTTTCTACTCCTTGGCATTTGTTTTTAGTACATTTCTCATCATCAGGCTCTTGGGAGGCACTATTGCTCACATATCACCATAAGCCCCTGGCATGCTATTTGCTTTATTTCTTAGCACCCATTGCCGGATTTTCTGTGATGTTAGATTTCATAGCATTCAAGCATATTGGATTTTGTGCTATAAGATTCAGAGGGGTTTTTTTTAATATAGAAGAGATATGAATTTTTAATATTGGAAATGGTTGTTGCTGGACAATATGCAGTAAAATCAGGACTTCAAAAAAAAATACAATCTTTCAGAACTGAAATAAGGGGTTTACATTATGGAAAGTGTTTTTCCTTCCCTTCAGCTGCCTCCCTCCATCTGTCCTTGTGGCTCTTCAGGGTACCCATTCTTCCAGACACCACAAATACATCAAAGAAAAATAGGTGTATATCAGCCATAATGGAGGCATTATTTCTTATTTTACTGTATTTTTTATTTATGAAATTGGAAGAAGTCTGAAATTATGGGTAGTTTAGTCAACGTACAGTAGCATTCCCTGTAAGAAGGAAACTTTCTTCTTGTTTTTTGGGATGGTGTCTATGTTTTGCTGTTGGAAATCACTGTCAGGTTTGTGGGTGGCGACAGTGGGAGCCACTTGGTTTGTTTGCAGTTGCCAAATGCCATATGTCCAATTGGCATCCGGTACACATATATGGTACAATTATATATGATACTTATATAATGATATGTATCTATACATACATATATATTTGTGTTTGTATGTGTGTGTGTGTGCACATACACACCATCTATGTGGTACAAATGTGCAAATCGGGTGAATTAGGCAATCTATATCACATATAATTGTGCAAATATCATAATGTACATGACATCACTGTCCCTACTGTCAGCTGCTCAGGTGACCAAATTCACAAACCATTGTTTCATTGTCTGCACAATGAGAAGTCCTGTTACCCAGTGGTGGGATTCAGCCAGTTCACATCACTTCGGCAGAAACAGTATCTAATTTTTTGTTGCCCAGGCCCAGAATGGACTTCCGGAAGCAGCATCCACACAGAGAAATGGTTGTTCACATATTTGAATCCCACCACTGCTGTTACCTCATTCCTTGCAAAATCTGATAGGCTCACAACAGATTTCTGATGCCCTATTTTACTCTTGATTACTGAGTTTTAGTTTAAGGTAAAGAAATAAATGGGATTATAAATCATAGGAATCATACTATTAACCATAATAATTTTAGGCCGCAGCCTTCAAACTGCTTCTTAATAGTAAATCCCTATGAACTATATATTTAGAAGTGTATTTGTTAATTCAGTATTTAACTGAAAGCTATTCCTGTCATAGAAATTAAGAGAACTAATACAACAGTCCAAATTATTTAGAATCAATCTTATTGAGTTTATTGAGGTTTCCTCTTAGGATAATGCATAAAGAGTTGTAGCCAAGCAAGCCAATTCACTCTTTTCTGGGGTCATGGAAAGATTATAATGAGCCTTATTTGTGAGAGAATATGCATATGGCTATGCTATGAATTCTTTCCAGTTCTACTGCATCTTCCTAAGTACCTGTTTGTATTCAGTGTCCAGAAGCCTATTTGAAACCTCTAATATGCCTTAGAGTCTTGGCCAAGAATTTATGCAGGAACTTTCTAGCTTCAATAAGTTTGGATTTTCTCTAGGAAGCCAGATACAAAAAAAAAGTCAGTTCAGCAGACATAAGAAGCAAGCAACATAAAAAACTAAAAAAACATGAGCATGTCTGGAAACAGAATTTAACTGGGGCTGTCTGCATGTCATGTTCACTCTATCAAACCATTCCTTTAATCTTCCTTTCATACTAGCAGGCTGCTTCCTTTTAATGGCCAATTCTGTCTACTCTCATTCGATTCATATATTTGCCATATATAATACAAAAGGGGCAACTGCTGGAGAAGTTTAATCAAGCTGTTAAAACCTTTTTATTTATTAATACATTTTAAATTAAAGTTTATCTTTGAGAGAGTATTCTTTTTCATTGTTAGATATTTTAATTTATATTTTTATTAAGTTTATCACTTGATACCATATTTTCAAGATATTTTTGGCCTGAAAAGAAGTAATCCTAAACACATTTTGGACCTTTTCTAAAAAGACATATAGTGAATTAAATAAGTGCATACTTATTTGAACAAAGCAGTGCTAACATCTGAGTAAAATATCACAGAATGCGTATGGCTGATTTGTAAGAACAAATACAACATAAAAAGAGATTAGAGAATTTATAACACATAAACTCAGTCTGTGTGGGACAGTGCTTCCTAGTTAATATTTTCAAGCTTCCCGCCTACGTAGGGCAAATTAATACTTCATTAGTATTACCAGAAATAAACATTCTGCCTAATATATCTGAAAAAAGAGAGGAAAGATTTGTAAATCTATAGCAGATCAACTATATTAATTAATATGAATATCAATTAACTGACAGGATATTGTCAGTTTATTTATTTTTATTTATTTATTTATTTATTAAATTTATATACCGCCCTATCTCCCTTACGGGACTCAGGGCGGTGAACAGGCGATACTAAATGCAGTTAAATTCTAATAACTATTTTTCCTCTTGTGAAAAAGTCATTTAGCTGTAAAAGACCCATTTGGTGCTCAGGCTAACGTCCTTCAGGTCATGGACCAGCAAAAAAGTCTGTCTAATCAAAATGACAGTCAAGGATGTTTTATCATGACAGGTTTCCTGATATCCTTGCAAAACAGGGGAAGGTGTACATCATATTTGCAACATCATGTAATCTGGTCATGGTTGCACTGGGTGGAAGCCATACCCTGATAAGAAAACAAGCCCATCTTTCTGTCTGTAGCTGACTCTGGGAGACCTTTTCCCATCTGACTTAGAATTCCTAAGACCACCCTGAAAGCAAACTGAACAAGTGAGTTTTCTTTCCTGCTCTTTCCCTCCCTCCCTTTTTTCTCAGTGTGTCGCTGTGCTGCTTTGAACCTTGTTATGTCCCTATGAAGCAGGTTTCTAGCTTTGTCTGACAGCAACTTAGTTGAGGACTATTTAAGGAGATAGGGACATGGATAGAAGAAGGCCTACAGAAGAGGTGAAAGCTGTAGAGGAGAATAACAGGGCAAAATAAGGTCCTCGTGCTGAGTGACATTCCTGCAGAATTGGACTATCTGGGCAACAGCAATGCATACTGAAGAACTGACACTGTGTAAGTTACAGTGTCAGGATGTGTCAGATTTCCCGACCAGATATCTCTTCCCCCTTTCATCTCATGACACACATATCTCTGGGGATACAAAGTCCCCTTCTGAAGATTATTCTGTCAGTAAATTCAACAGGAGATTGGATTATCTTACTGCATACAGGGCACCCTTTGAATTCAGCAGCTGCAATTAACTGAGAAGGCAACATCTAGGCTGCAGACTGGAAACAGTTTGTGGAAACATATTTTGTCAATGCTGAAACATCTGTAGGTGCTGCCTGCTGTTTATGGCCACAGTTCAAAATGATGGTTCTTTGAATAAACCTTAATTGTCTTGGGACCTAAATACCCGAAGAGGCAATTTTTCACCCATGGTTTATTGGAGTTTTCACTGGAAACAGCTTTGTCACCTAAGTAAAGCTAAGGAGAGGGACTGTTCTGTGATATCTTTGGAATGTTTTATCAAGGGAGGTGTGTTTTATTGTCTTTTTTAGCCCTAGGCAGAAATCAAAAGCTTTTTATTTTCCATTTAAAAACTTTATTTAAACTTTGCCTGAACGGAAGTTTATGTTTCTCTTCTCTGAGCAAGAGACTTTTACTTCTACTGTACTAATTTTAATTTTATCTCTACTGAGCTCCTTTCCTTCTCTTTGTTTCTATTGTCCCTCTATTGATGTTTGCTGTTTCATTTGGTTCTGGGGAGCTAGTGGAGGAGATTCAACTGAATGGCAGAGAAAAAATGTTAAAAAAACCAACACATTTTGCTACTGTCAAAAGAGTTTTAGTGCTGTAGTCAGAGGTTTGAGTCATATTTAATTGGCTGATTCTAGGAAAAAGTGGAAATAGTTTAAACAAATAAATCAGGTTTATAAGAAATGCTTATCCACATTCTAAATCAGACATGTCAAACTGCCAGCCCATGGGTCGGATGCATTGTGCCGAAACCGCACCCACCCCATTGCCGGCAATGGGGAAAAAGTCGCGATATGCCTGTTCTAGATTCTCCCCTTCTAGTCAATGGCATATAATTCTAAAGGTCACAACTTTCAAAGATCATTTACTTTAGTTCTTGAAGGCTAAATATTGCTATTTCCAAGTCAAAATACAAAGAATTTCATGGTAAAAAACATGTAAATGTATAAACTAAATTGTTCAAATAGCACTTCCTTATAGCAGAGGTGTTTTTATTTTATTTTTTCCCATTCACATACATGTCCTTAAAGTTTACAGCATCAGAAGGTCAAGTGGAACGGATAGAAAGTGAGTTATATCCCTTTGTTCTGTGAGAGTGACCAATCCTCAGGGTAGGAGCTTATGCTGAATCTGATTCACTTACACATAAATGGAGGAGTCCCTCCATTTATGGAACTGCTGATCTGCATCAAACCTAATATGATTATCCAGCAGTGAAGGTACAATTATGGTAATAAAAGGATGTGGAGATTCTTTGAGATGAGTAGTGTTGTCCAAATGTTTGTGCTGTTTGAAAAAGAGTAACTCAGCCTTCCTGGGGTAATCATGAAAAGACATCTTAAGAAGTACAGATTTGCATAATAAACCAGCACACTTTCACAAAGCTTGAAGGAAGATATCATTACATATTTGATCTCCAATTTGCAGAAAAAGGGTGTTTAGACCACTCTAGACAATCCTGACCCAAGAAAATTATCAAAAACTCAAACAAATCAGTGTATTACATGCTGACATTGTTTTGCTTTGACACAAGAATAATTGGTTTACTAATTAGATAACAATCTATGTAATTGGGGCTATCTCGTTGTAAGCTCTTTGTGATCAGGAAACAGACTCTTCAGGAAGATTAAAATTATACTTTATTGAAATAAACTATAATAAAAAGCTCTTGCAAGTCTGATGATGCTTTATCTCCCCTCTTTTATATCCCAGTCACCAATGAAGGAGAATATTAGTAGCTCAGGTTTGAAATGAGGGGTCCTTGGTGGTCTCTGAACTTGCTTGTTTTCTTGCAAATGTTTCATTACCCTAACTAGGTAATATCAACAGTGGTAGTAAGGAGTGCTGTTTGCTGTCTGTTTATAGTCTGGTGTCTTGCCTATCTGGGTAGGTGGGGATGGTCTTAGGGATTCTTTGGTTGGGCTGGTTACTACCGGTAATGGCTCTGTGGCAGCTTCCTGATTGGGCTATTGCTTACTTGATTGTTGGCCTGAAGTTGACCTTGGAGTTAATCTATGCTGATCGGAGTGCTGATTACTGGTGGAGAAGTGCTGGAGTCTTTTTCTGTTTTGGGCTGGTTGATTGTCTCTTTTGCATAATCTATAGATGTTCTTGCCTATTTCCCTCAAGGTCATCTCCTTAATGTTCTGTATTCAATGAGCAGTTAAAAGAAAAACACATATACCTTATCCATTGAATTAATTGACTTATCTGTGCAAGTAATATGCACAGTAATGTGTACATTATACAAGTATATGGAAAACTACACCTACATTATTTCCACCAAGTATGGGGATAAATTCCCCATACTTCCAGGAGCTTCCTGTGCCCCATGCTTGTTTCAGAGGATTTGAGGAATTTCCCCTAGAACAGGGGTGTCAAACTGCTGGCCTGCGGGCCAGATACATCATGCCGAAACCGCACCCACTCCATTGCCGGCAATGGGGAAAAAAGTCACGCTACGTCGCGATATATCATGTGACGTTGCAAGTTTGACATCCCTGTCCTAGAACAAAGTTGCAAGATTTGTATGTACATGCATGTGAGGAAAGGGGGTGGGAAACTTGTACAGTATGAACAGAAGTCTGCTAAGTGCCTTGGGTTGGCTCAATTGCGATAGCCCAGTTTATAAACAAGAACTAATAACATGGTGCATAGTCCATAACCAAATTAATAATTGATAAAGTTGTGGCCAAAATGCAATGCAATGTATAATTAGCTTATTTTAACAGCAGTTGCTGCCAGAAAAATAGCCACTATTTGGCTTAGTTTTCAGAGGAAATTAACCACATTCATGCAACACTCAGGGGCCACCAGTCATGATGACTGTATGCAACCTTTAGATCAAGATACATACAACTAAATGGCTGGAGGAGAGATAGCTAAGATTGCTGAAGTCTTATGTGTAACTACTGCAGAAATAAATTACTGTTATTTGGATTTTACTTGGACCCTTAGTTTGCTTTTTATATACTATGTTGTATTTTTCTACATATCTTTGATTTTGGTCATTGCAATATGGTTTAGTCACAGTAGAAGCACACAATCTATGATCTCAGGATCACAAATAGTCCCCAAGGTCTTAATCATGACTGTCAAAAATGTCCAAAAGTTGTTAACCAAATTATAATTCTAAGATGATAGATTTTATGAGATGTATGAATGGTGAGTAATTGTATCAACTACATTTAATTTTAATCAAATTTGAACTAAATAAAATTAGCCTGCCTATTCCTTTTTGGAATGCAACCTCCAGCATGGTATTTAAAGGCCAAATACACTGTTCCATGAGAAATGTGCATGCCTACATTAGATTATGGTAATGATGAGACAATAGCAGGGAAGACTAACATTGTGTTCGGAGCTATAAGCTGTTGAATGTAGGTAGCAAGGAAAGATTTTGATTGTTTGGTTAACTTACATAGTGGGCTCGAAAATGAGATAGATGTCTGACATGACATCAGTCTATGTGATATACCACAGAGGAATCCTAAGGCTTTTCTTCAGTCAGGGCAGCATATCTTTGGTTGCTGGCAAGTAATTTGTGTTGTACTATCTGGCCTTGAAAGTATAAGTACTGTTTCTACAAAGGTAAGTAAAGCTGTGATACATTATTTTCCAACCTCTCATTGCAGGGAAGGAAAAGCTCAGTGGCTTGCAGCGGTTTGCAAATTGACTTAATCCAAACCACTGTTAGTTTTCCTCTCTGCTGGATTCTCAATAAAAGCAGGTCCAGCTGAGAAATATGAAGAAGGTAGCCATTCTCACCATCTACTTACCATACTAAGGGATTTTTTTTCAGACTAAGTTACAGATTCAGGGTTTCTCTGCTTTCCTCCTTTCCCTCACAAAATTCAGCTTTCTGTCTCATGTAGATAATGAAGAGTTTTGTAGAGGCCCATTAATATTTCCTGGGTACTGTTGAAAGAAAAATCTTCATCAGGGTCCAGTCCAAGCTGGGAATAATCAAAAGGGAGACTGCTTTAGAAAGAAGATGGTAGTTGGGGCTTCCCTTGAGGAGCACTCGGAGGCTCCAGTTAGTTCAGAATGCGGCCGCGCGGGCGGTGATGGGAGCGACTTGTCGCTCCCATGTAACGCCGCTGCTGCGCGAGCTGCACTGGCTGCCTGTGGTCTTCCGAGTGCGCTTCAAGGTGCTGATTATCACCTTTAAAGCGCGCCATGGCATCGGACCTGGTTACCTCCGAGACCGCCTTCTGCCACAGATTACCTCCCACCGGCCGATACGCTCCCACAGAGAGGGCCTCCTCAGGGTGCCGCCNGGACTGGCCTAGGGGGTATTTTAATTGGTTTTAACAAAATTTTAATAGAGCGGCCAATTCAAATATTTATTTTTAATTATTTTAGATTTGTATTTGGTATTTATGTGGGATTGTTTTAAACTGGCTGTAAGCCGCCCTGAGTCCTCCGGGAGAAGGGCGGGGTATAAATGAAATAAATAAATAAATAAATAAATAAAATTGAAGAGGAGAGCCAGACAGAAAGATGGTTCTGAGAAAGCTGACCACATGTAGTAGGGAGTGGTGGGTTTTTATACCTTCTTGGGCTTTTGTTTGGAGTTGTTCCTGTGGCATGAACTTTGACCTGAGTCTGAGTGTGCCTTTCTGGTATTCTGATGGTGGTGGGTTAATCCTATTATGTCCCAAAGGTCATATCCTGCTTCCCTGGGGCTGTGGCTGATGAGTGTTGGGTTTTTTGGGTGTGAGGGATTGTTGATTCTAGGGATCTTTGTTTTTCTAATCCCAGCTTCCTGGCTCCATTCTTTCTGACAAAATTATCACATCTGCATTTCTGCAGACCTGGTTTCTGTTTGGGGCAGAGAGACCGGGGGGGGTTTGGTTTCTGCCTTTATTATCCTTTGGGAAAATATAATATTCTTCCTTTTAATATTACCAAAAATATTTCTTTCTCACTGACTTCCACAGTACCAAAGCTTTTTTTCTTTTTTAACTTGTAAGCATTTTCATTGTACTCATCCAGAAATCTCATGGAGTAGTCCTGGAATTTTGTAAATTAGGTGTTGCTTCTTATACTGAGATTCTGGGACAGGAATGGAGACCTTTCAGGTTTATAAAAATCTATATTATAGTTTACTAAAATTCCAAGTGTATCTTGAGGCCAAATATTAGAGCTGATTAATTCTTTAGGGAAGGGGATATTTTTTCCTAGCTTACCATAATGAGGCTGTAAAAAATCTGGATAACTCTACATGGCAGCAAAGAATTATGGTTTCCTATGTCTAGATGGGGAATAATTAATATTCTTTGCTGTTCTTTGCCCAGTGATTTTCTAGGTCTCTAGAGCTACTTTCTGAAAATCCTTGTCCTAAGACAGATGGTCTTCAATCGCATTCAATCTCTGAAATAATGCAGAAAAGCAAGAAGATTGTTCCCAAAGTGTGGTTGATCCATATAGTGAATGATTCTCGTATGTTAAAATGGTTGGATGGAGCTATAAGAATAATCATCTTGAGCATCTCTTTATATGAATGTATTCATATGTATTTGTATCTATGCTACTCGCATTCCTTGCAGCGTCCCAGAATAATGTAGAAAAAGAGCAATAAAAAACAATCTAAATAAACCTACCACAATATAACCAATCATATTTAAAAACAAAAATATACAACAATTAAACTAAATATGATTTTAAAAAACAATAAAGCAAAACCTTAAGCAATTTAAAATACAGTCTAAGCTGTAGTTATAGTTGGATAAAAAGGCATGCCTTCAGTTGTTCTATTGTTTTCTGAAAGAAGACTGTATGAGGGTTTGGCAAACATTATATCAGAGTGTTGTCACTAAGAAGTACTTGAATGGTCATATGGAATATACATGAAATAATAATTAGACATTCTATATCAAATAATATTCTCATGGTCTCTTCTGAACACGCACACTTAATTTGAAAATTATTCTATTACTTATAGGTCAACTCCAACCCAATAGTCATCATGTCAGAAATATACTGTATATGGGGAACCAGAGAGAAAAAGAGTGTCAAAGGTCACACCACATCCTAAAATTCACTTTTTACACAATCAAAATTAATGAATCAGATTACATATAGTGCTACTACTGCTGCCAGTAAACATCTAGAGGCAAAATGCCAGAAGTGCCCTATTACTCCTTTTATAAATGTCTTATTAAGATTTTAGACTGTCAAACATTGATTTATATGATTTCAAATCAATCCAAAATACACAGTGAATCCAGAGTTGGCTGTTAAGCAAAGCAATCATATAATCGCTTCACTTCACATCCAGATCAATTTGCTTTGCACAGTAAGATGAGTGGTGGGGGGGAAAATCACATTTCCACTGAAAAACATTTTAATCACAATAAACAAGCAGCGACCACTTTCTGCATTACCTGTTTGGAGGTAATGTGAATCAATCTTCCTAAAACTACTCTTTTTACACTGTAGACATTTGAAGCAAGATTTTCTGAAGAGAGATTGCCATAATTATTCAAATATGCATAGGCAAAAAAAAAAAAAATCTCACAAGGAGAGAGACAGAATTTTCCCAGGGAGATATTAGCCAATGGTAGAACTCTTTGTCTTAATTACAACCAGCTATTAACTTGTTGAATCTAGAATAGTCAAACGAAATATGTTCCACTCCAAATGTTGCAAAGGTGCTTGTTCAAGAGGCAGCTAGACTTCCTTTGTTTTTCCTTGAAGACATTTTGCTTGTCATTCAAGAAGCTTGTTCAATTCTGGATGAGAAGCAAAATGTCTTCAAAGAAAAACAAAGTCCAGCTGCCTCTTGAACAAGCACCTTTGCGACAATCATGACCTGGATTATTGAGAATATCCATAGACATTCTGCAGACACATCCCCACGTGTGTCTGTGGAGATTCTCAGCCATCCAGGTCATGGTTGTCCCAAAGGTGTCTTTTCATAAGGCAACTGGACTTTCTTGTTTTTCTTTGAAGATGTTTCGCTTCTCATCCAAGTAGCTTCTTTAGAAGGTGAAGAAGCTTCTCTTGGATGAGAAGCGAAACGTCTTTACAGAGAAAAAAGAAAGTCCTGTTGCCTCGTGAAAAAGCTCCCTTTGGGGTTCCCATGTGTGTCTTCAAAGAACAACATTCCGTAGCATTAACTCAGTTATGCACTTTGCCAGAAAGTGTTGTTGAAACCAAATTAATTGGTTTTAAAAGGCAAGTTGAAAAGACTTAGAGGAGGGGCAGGTAGCCTTTTTGTAGGGAGAACCACTTTTTTTAATCTGAGCTTTGTTAGGGACCAGGGCCTAACATGACTCCCCTTCTCCAGAAAGGGAGAAGGTTGAATTTGCAGCTGGGTTCCCCACTAACACTGTCTGTCCTTTGCCACTGAATTTTGGTAGTGCAATTTGGGAATGCTCCAGACAATGCCAAAAGGGTCCCCAGATGTTAGATGTGGGCCACGAGTCTCCACCTCTTTATATAGGGTAAGAGTTTGATCATCTTTCTTTCTTTCAACAGGGCTTTTCTTTTTTTTCTGTACTCCTTTGAGTGACTAATGAGATTAAAAATGTTATTTCTAGGGGGGAAAAAATCTCCTAGAGACTGGCCCACCTCATGAAATGCAAAAAGCAAGCCTCCAGGTCTTTTCCTTTAAAAAAATATATAAAAAAGGTGATAGAGCTGCTTTTTTATAAATAAAAGCAAAGTTACTGCCAGTAATTTTTAGCAACTCAAGAATACATAAGAAGTAGTATTCCCTGGAGAAGCATATGCTGGAAAAAGCTAGCTAGCTAGGACATTGTAGCACTTTCCTTGCATTAAAAGCAAAAAAAAAAGAGCTTTGAAGTCCTGTTTTAAGCAAATGTCACCCTCAAGAGACCAGAGTTTTATTCTAGAGGGATGCACTATTTTATACCGTGTTCTCATAGTGTTGCTTTACCGCTGCATTTAGCCATCAGGATGACTTATTTGTGTTCATTAGGCCACCGAATGAGACTATATAGCAAAAGTGACCCGGATAAAATGCTTCTGTGTAATAGAAACTGTTTTATGTGTTGTGAAGGAGCCGGCTGACTGGGCTAGTAGCTGGACAATTTAGGCAGAATACCAACTAGCGTGATTAAAACAATGCGCCGAGTGGATGGAATCATGAAGCGGCTGAGATTCTGCAGTTGTGCCTATTAGACACATGTTGCTTTATGAAGAATCATTAGAGCCAAGAGAAGAGTAAATACATCTTATCGTGGCACAGAGACAAATTGCATTACTAAAAATCTCAGCTTGGAGCTGCATGATATTTTTCTTCCTCTGCTATCAACAGAATTGGCTTTTCCCATCTCTCGCCCTCCTGGCCCCCCCACTCCCGCCCTCACTTCTCTGCAGACCTGCAATTTGCCGCCAGAACTGCATAGCCTTTGTTCCTTATTGTTTTTCATTATCATTGATTTAAGTGAGAAAAAGGACCTCATATTTGTTTGCAAAATTATGAAAGGTAATAGATTCTTACTGAGGGATGTACCTCACTCCTGGGACTTTCCTGCAGGGGGCTCTATGTGAGACCAGTATTTTATCACATGTTGCATTAGAGCCATCTTTCCTGGAAATACAGTCAGGGAAACAGGGACAATAAATGGGAAAGCAGAAATTAAGCAGCTGGCATTTGGCCTCTCAAGGTTTTGGTACTCCTGAGTCCAGCACTTTGGCAAAAAGTCACATTTCTGCAGTTGTCGGGAAAACATTTCTCCATCTCCAGCTTGTGAGTCTGTTGAAATTATTATTATTTAGGTCACCGCAAAGTATTATAGCCCCACTTCAGGCCCAAAACATTTCCAGAGTAACATAGTACAAACAGGTGCTGTGACACTTCCCAGCTTTCAAGTTTACATTTTAGATGACAAAACACACAAAGATCAAGGGGAGGGGAGAGAAAAGAAAAGGAAAAAAAAAACAAATTCAGGGATCTTTTAAAGTTATACCTAGGATTGCAATAATCTAAACATCCAAGCAGCAACAGCCTAATTCACGTCTTATGCAAATTAGCCTAATTTGCATTTTAATCCATTTTTAAAATCCCAAGGCAATTCCCAGAATAAAAATCACAACAGAACACACAACATCAAAAAATAAAAGCAAATTAAAATCTCTAATACATGCAATTAAAAGTTCTGCTTTGTAAATGGAATACCTATCACCTTCCCACTTGGAATTTATTTTAAGAGAT
This sequence comes from Protobothrops mucrosquamatus, assembly GCF_001527695.2. Taxonomy (NCBI): domain Eukaryota; kingdom Metazoa; phylum Chordata; class Lepidosauria; order Squamata; family Viperidae; genus Protobothrops; species Protobothrops mucrosquamatus. Next base: position 105,348 of record NW_015387436.1, read on the forward strand.
TTACCCTGGAAATATATAAAGGGCCACTGACAGTTCCATTTTTTTTTTAAAAAAGTGCTATGTTATTCTACCCACTACAACTAGTGTTGCCTTTCTTGATTACATACAAACCATTTCCATGCCTTTGCCCATTCAAGATCACTTGCTGCCCTTCTCTGTGCTGTTTCAGGCTTGGACTTCCAGTAGGATCTACTCCTTTGTGGAACACCAGGGCGCAACTGTTTGGTGGTACAATCACTGCTGCTATCTCCCTTGTACTGTTCCTATGCTTTCCCATACAGTGCATTATACTGCGCTAAAACCTGGGCAAAAATAAAGTAAAATGCCTTTGATCTCCAACTCAGATCTCCACGGGGCTGCTTTTCTTACCTAGCTTTCCCAGAGCCATGGATGAGAGATATTCCCATTTTTCTTTAGAGAAAGAAAATCAAAATGAATATTCACACTTACCAACTCTAGTCAAGTGGAAACTCACCTGCTTGGTTTCTCTGTTTGATTTCCCCAGACTTCAATTGTCCCTATTACCTGGACCAAGAGGTCAGCTCATTTATCCATCTTAAGTGCTTGAATTCTCTGGAATGGAATTTCTTCCCATTCATCATAACTTCTCCTTATAAAATATTCTAAAACAGTTGTGATGTCCAAAGCCCTATTTTTGGACGTCCTTCCTGTTTAAATGACAGTCTTCTCCTCAAGACCTTTAAAAAACATTCTTAACTATATAATTAATAAACTGAGTTTTTAACCAATTAACAAGTACTTGCTATGCTGCCTTATAGCAGTTGACTCTTTTAGGGACTCATCTCAATGCAAGCCTGTGGTTCAAACAAGGAAATAAGTTAAATGAATATTCTGGGGAAATAGCAATATCCTTTATAAGGCTGAGCAACCGTTGACAAATCAGCAAATCAGAACTGCAACTCAGTCTCCCAATTTTCTGAAGAGACAATCCAGTGATGTGGTGGCATCATCACAAGGAATGGAGTTGTTTTTTACAATCTGTTTATTTCAAGGGATTGGAAACAAGGGGACATTTCTAACCCAATTTCCAGTCCCCTACCAAAGTTTGGCAGATGTAGTTGAAATGAATGTAAATTCTTCTTGAATTTAGCTGTCCCAATTATTATGTAGCATAGTATCTCCTTTATTAAATGTTAGATCACAAATCATTGTTTGGTAGTACTATGTTTGGTTGCCATCATTTCTAAGGACTTGCTATTTGAAACTTTGGAGAGATGCTATCTACCAGTGCAGACTTTAATAAGATAAATGGAAGCGCTGGTTTGATTGGATATAGGGCCATTTTCTAATCCCTTTAGAGCTATCACTTCTAAACAATTATGCATAATAATAGCAATAAATTTAATAAAAGTTGCTTTCAATTGTGATGTCATGATCTATAAAGTTACATTAAATTTGATGTCATATTCCCGGGTCAGGTAATGCTTAAAAGCAGGGAATAAAAAAACAACGAATGTTACCAAATGTAGAAAATTCTGCAAAAATGGTCATTACAAACTAGATTAAAGAAGATTGCGCAAGGTAGGAGTTGTGAAGTTCTCCAGATGTCAAGTCAAAATAATTTTTCTTCCGTATGACCAATTCTTTCTGGCCAGGAATTCTGGGAGGTGTAATTTCAACATATTTGGTGCATATCAGATTAGAGAAAATCATGCTAGACAGCTGGTGAAAGCCAGAAGAGATTAAATTAAGAGATGCTGTGGTCACAAATCATTTTCGCCTATATCAAGTATAGACCTTAATGGTTAAAATTAAGCCTTGAACTGTGATATGAGTGGCAAATAGATGAGAGAGAGAGAGAGAGAGAGAGAGAGAGAGAGAGAGAGAGAGAGAGAGAGAGAGAGAGAGAATATTTGTATATTGAAAGACAGTGTGTGCTTCTCTTTAATTTTATTATCTGTACATAAGTAAGTAACTGATGAAAAGTTTCTTTTTTAAAAAAAGTAAAATTTTATAGTTGAGTCAGAGTTTCCAAGGCATGGATTTCCATCTACTTTGGGATTCTTTGTGTCTTCTATATCATCTTAATATTAATGTCATATTTTCACTAAAAAGAAGATGAAAGTGAAGTGTGAATAAGTAAACCTATATTTTTTCAATAACCTCTTTGCTGTTAAGCATAAAAATGTGACTGGGATCAAGTGATGTCTAATTTTTCACCGTGCTTCTTTCCACTTGGCCACCTCTTTACTATAATCAGTTGCTTCTCTTGCCAAAAGCAGATGATGATGGCGATATTAACATTGTTCCTAATGAAGATATAAGGCTAGACCTAGGTGCAGCAGAGAAGCTTCAGAGATTTCAACCCAAGTACATCTTGAGCAATTTAAGGGAAAGGAAGTTCTCTAAGGAAGAAAAACACAGGCGAAATTATTCCTGGCAGGAAAATAGAGTCATATATTTGGCTCTCTATGCAATACACAGAAAAGCCCCTTTTTCCTGTCATGTAAGTTTATTGTTGGTAACTTGGTTTTCTTTTTCTCAGGAACTATTTGAACTAAATGATAATTCTTAGACCATATATTTTTAGAGTTTGGAGCCACATTTCCTCATTCCATGATACAGGAATGTATGGGGGGTGGGGTCAAAAAGATCAAGACGGTCACGTCTGCATATTGAAGGCCTCTGTTCTTGATGTACTTGCATCATGTCACACATACATAGTAAAGGGTGGGACTTTAAAAACAGCCATGAGTGCCACCTTGACTTGTCCGACGTTTGCCTGCAAACCTCACTACCCTGATGCTGAGTCTGTGGAAATAAAAATATAGTGTTCTCCTTCAGTCTTCTGTCATCCTGTATCCTAGTTTCCTCTTTCCAACTGTATAGTCAATGAGTGACAAACTGCAAAACTCATCTGAGAGAGGGGGGGAAGGAGTCATTGTCTCAGTTTTAGCAATGTTCTTAGTATTTTTTGTATGAAACAAGGACTGCAGAACCAGGGCTTGTTTAGAGAGACCCTAACGTTGCAATGAATACTAGTTGGATCAAAGTTGACACAGCCTTCTCCATCCTTCTGAGGTCAGTAAAATGAGGACCCAGATTGTTGGGGGCACTAGGCTGACTCTGTAAACTGCTTAGAGAGGGCTATAAAGCACTATGAAGCAGTATATAAGTCTAAATGCTATTCCTATAAGGCATCATCAGAGACTGAGATGGTTGCTGGTAAATGTTAGTTTCAGTCTATCTTGTGCTCTACTGTCCAGGGTTTTTGACCATGAACCATCTACCTCATCTCTCATCTAAACTACAACTACACATCTACCTCTAACTCTCCTAAATATATTACTAAACAATCCAATTGTTGATTTGAGATCAGCTTTGGGATGTCTTCTGGAGCTGGCATTCTTGTAGAAGTTCTCATAACTTCTATATTTAGCCATCTACTTTCTTTCTCTCTCTCTCCATGCCTGCAGAATAGAACAATGTGCCACAACCCATGATTGTGAAAAATAGAGACTTACTAATGTTTCTATTTGTCATGCTTCCTTTAACATCACTGGGCTATCCGCAACAGATTTTAGGTACATCTTCCCATCTAACTAAGTAAGTTTTCTGTTGAGTGGAAACTGAAATCAGACCTTTTCATCCAGAAATCTGTAGCATTTAAATGCATCCCCCTGGGCTACTGTATCTGGTATCACAGCTGGTGCTCTTTTGTATACCAGACGCTCTTCTAAAATGCCAGCTCGGGTCTTATAAAGAGGCAGCAGCAGGAGCAGCAGCAGGAACAGCTCTCCCGCACATTGATCAATTCCTCACCATTTATTATCGGCCTTTATTTGTCTTCTGGTTAATATAGTTATAATAATAACATCAATAAGCATATTAAATATTTATATAAAAAGATAAATACCACGTTCATCCCCATATGTGAAAAACGCCAAGAAAACAATTGGAGTCCAGGGATTTCTTCTGTCTCCTTGCCATGGGGAACTTTGATCCTTTGCAAGTCGTTGGCATTGATCCCTAGCCAGTCCTTTTCAGTGCAGATGTTTCAAGGAAAAGCCAAATGCATTTTAGTCTGGGAAGAAATGGCCAAACAGGAGAAGAAAAATAAGAGAAGAAAATGAAAAGATGATGAGATGATTATGAGCTAATAAAGACATTGTTTCATTTCTTGAGATCTTTATTGAAAGTCATCACTAAAAAGCTAAAAAAAATGGAAGTGCAAATCCTTCAAAAGCAGTATTTCAGAGAAGCAGGTATAGNGTAGGATGGTGGCTTGGGAGGTGGGTGGGGCCGGGGCGTATCCACAAGGGTGGGGCCGGAACACATGCTATGTAAGGCATTGGGAGCGAACGCCTCCCAGTGCTGACTTTAACCTACATGGAGTGATTAAACTACCATATGTCTAACGTTCCTGCTTGCTGGCTGGTTTGTGCAGCGCCAAGACACGACGGCTTGACAGGCTTAAGATACAGAAGGATCTTGACAGACTTGAACATTGGGTGCTAACAAAATAAAATTCAATGGTGAAAAAAAATAAGGTTCTTCATCTAGACAAGAAAAACCAAATGCACAGGTACAGTATAGGTGGTACCCTGCTCAATAGTAGTAACTGTGAAAGGGATCTCAGAGTCCTAGTGAACAATCACTTAAATATGAGCCAGCAGTGTGCTGCAGCTACCAAAAAAGCCAACACAGATGGATAGAATCAAGATTCTATCCATCACAGATGGATAGAATCAAGCATTAACAGATGGATAGAATCAAGATCACGTGAAGTGTTAATACCACTTTATAACACCTTGATAAAACCACACTTGGAATACTGCATCCAGTTTTGGTCACCACAATGTAAAAAAAGATATTGAGACAGAGTATAGAGAAGAGCAACAAAGATGATTAGCAGACTGGAAGCTAAAACATATGAAGAACGATTGCTGGAATTGGATATGTCTAGTTTAATGAAGAGAAGGACGAGGGGTGACGTGATATCAATAGTCCAATATCTCAGGGGTTGCCATAAGAAGAGGGAGTCAGGCTGTTCTCCTAAGGACCTGAAGGCATGACAAGAAGCAATGGATAGAAACTAATCAAAGAGAGAAGCAACCTAGAACTAAGAAGAATTTTATTATTATTATTTTCCATATATCATTACACACTTTTTTTCCCAAACTTGCATGGCTGTTTCCAACTCTGTTTTTGCATGTGTATAATGTACCTGCTGAGCTATGGTACATTGGTTTTTTTGGGAAAAAGATATATGCTTGTGATAGAGTCCCTCACCACCACCACCACCACCAATGTTCCCTCAACAAAAAGAAAATTATCCAAAGGAAGAGAACTTAGGTGAATCAGGATATTTTTTAACTTAATGTGTCCAGGGGAGATTCCCCAATCAGTAGCATCACTACTGAAAAAAACCAAGAGGGATGAGTTGCCAGGGAAGCTGAAGACTGCTGGAGAAATTATTCCACAAAGCAAAACATCCACACACACCCTCAGCTATATCAGAGCTAAAGATGTAAATTTCTCCAAAATTGTCATCTTCAAAGAACATTTTCTTTCATCAAACTGAATAAGAACCAGTTGGGGAAAGAGATGCAGGCAGATCTCTCTGCCTGGCATAACTCTTACAATCTTACTTAGGGCTTTGACTTCTCCCCTTTTAATATTTGAACATTTCAAGCTCTCTCTAAAATGCAGGCTCTGAGTTTCAAATATTCTCACCTTTTGATGAGTGGTTCACTAATAATCATAATATCTTATCATCACAGCCCAATAGCTCTGTATGATCTCATCATTAGGGACTTAGTCTCCAGCCTTTTAAACGTTAGACTACAGTATTTAAAATATATTGTTCAAATTTAGGCATACCATCTCCTCTTGCTATTCAGATTAATGTGATTGTACAACATTCAGAAAACATAATTTCCTCATCCACCCATACAACCAAGTTGTATGTCCCCAGTTTATTTGTCCTGTTGTCACATTTATATTCTTCCACTTTAAATGAAAAAGAGGAATGAGATTAACCAATAAACCACAATTCCTTCAAAATGCTTCCCGAATCGCCAGTCGAGAAAATGGCATTTTCTTGATTCCTGTTCCTTCCTTGACTGTTGTAGACATGCAACTTTCTGCAAAGGATTTGCATTGTTTCAGTTTGCTTGGTGGTGAGAATTTTAAAGCATGCATATTTTTTTGCTTTCCAGATGCTGCTTCACTTCCTTTTGTTCTTTGCCTTCTTCATACAGGCATTAGAATTCATTTTCTGGATAATTTGCTCCACTACTGGCTGTGCTGCCATATTTTTTGCCTGGAAGGTTGTAATTAGGATGAGTAGATAAGATCAGAACACCGAATGATCCCTGATTTCCTGGCATTTCTTTGCTAAATTGATTATTATCCATGATGTGAGCCAGAAATGTTAGGGATTCTTGGGTGGATAATGAAGAAAATGTAAGTCTCCGCCAGATGTCTTCACAACTTAAAGAGTGCAATGTCTGGCATTTATCCAGCTTGAAGGAGGGAGGGAGGGAGGGAGGGAGGGGGAGAGAGAGAGAGAAAGAGAGAGAGAGAGAGAGAGAGAGAGAGAGAGAGAGAGAGAGAGAGAGAGAGAGAGAGAGAGAGAGAGAGAGATGTCCATTAAAATTCAATTTCTCTGTTCAAAAGATTTGTTCCAAAATAGTTTTCAGGATTATTTCTTAAAGCTTGAGATGTGGACAGGATTCTTTTATTGAACTGACCTAGTGCTTCCCATTCAAACTGATGGAAATGGTCCTGCAAGAAGTGTTGCTAACATAAAATTGTTCTTGTTAAAACTCATCAGAGCTACCCCAGCAGTCTCACTATAAAAGTCAAATTATGACTTTGTTTATTTGGTGGTTTGTTTTTTCATTTGGATTTATTTGACCAATGACTCTAGGTGGCTTATATCTAAAAAGTAAAGAAAGAGAAAAGGGGGGAAAAACCATGCATGTCCAGAACAAGCGAATACATTAAAAAAAAAAAACAACTAACATTGTCTTAACAACCACCCTATGCCCAGCCTGGGAACAAAGCCAGGTTTTCACTGATTTGTGGAACAGCTACAGGATAATATCTGATTTCCATTTTCATAAAGGTATCAGAAGTTAAAAAAGACTGAAAACTGAAAATGAAGAGTATAACCTTTTATAAGTTTGCCAAGGACCAACTTCTTCTAGTGGTGGGAGAACAGATTTCATCCAGATAGTGCATTACTGAACATAAAGGATGAGCAAACTTTCATTGGCTGTGAATCAGGCTTAATGGTTTGGAGAGATGTGAGAGCCACAGTGCCCAAGGCAATAGCATAAAGTAGGGGCCATGTTGTACATGAATGAAGTTGTGTCAGGAGAAATATGGGGTGGGGGGAGCCAGCAGGGAAAAGTAGGGAATTTAACAAATAGTTTTTGTGTGTTTGTTCCCCTCCCTAAGGAACAGGAAACTGAAATCTAGTAGTTCAGGTAGAAAAGGCTCCACGGTTCAGAAAAGCAGTTTATTTCAAATGGAGCCTGAAATGCCCATTCCTGTGGTTCATGAGATAATTGTTGTGCTTATTATATGTGTATAATGCATGCATGCACATTTAATTAAGGCAATGTTGGAACAGACCAGGCTAGTTCTGTTGCTAGCCTGGTCCCAATGTGGAATATGTATAAACTCAGATATCAGAAGAAAATATCCATAGCACACCAGAACTCAAATATTTGAGTGTTAGCCCACCCCTCCTACAATACCCTTTGGAGCTGATTAATATGTTTCTAGATTTACAGAATTAAATATGGCAATTCCATTTTATTTTATTTGGGTTCTATTAGAATGTGTAGCCATGAAAATGCGGTGTGTAGTCACATTTTTGTGGTAAAACACAACCTGCTTGCTGTGTAATATTGCTGCCTGCCTCTTCAGAACAGTAATCTGGTGAATAATGTCAAGGAAATCTTTTACTTCTTAGCTGTTAGGGACAGTAGTTGATTCTAGAGTGGAATGGTTTAAATTAGGGATGTAAATCACCAAACTTAAAACTTCTGGTTTAAAGCATATTACTCAGATTTTCCATTTAAGGAAAAATCAGCCTATCCATAAAGCAAAGCAAGTGAAATCGTAATTGGCCATCTGTCCAGGGTCACAGAGCCAGGCTAACCTGTTTCTCCTTCCTTCAAGTTACACTCCTCAGATGGCCAAAATTGACTATGTTCTTTGGTTTAACACTAATAGTTCATTCTGCAGATATATGCTTCTATTACCACAGTGAAGTTAAATTATACCTATCAGCATCCATTCACACACCAACAAACACGCATAACATCCTTCCTACGCAGAAAACATTTTTTTTAAACCACCTAAGACACATAGTCTAAGAATAGTATGGGTTTAAGCAGAGTTTTTTAATTTTGTTTAGACTTCTTTCTTTAATCATTAATTTTGGATATTACAGAGACAAGTTGTGATGGCATTCATCCTAAAGAGACCAATGAAATATCTGGATTTTATGTGTTTTTAGCATGTCTTGAATGACTAGTAATTTACAATAGATCAAAAAGTACATGGAATTTAGAGATTTAAGGGAGAAAGGACAAATTGATTTCTAGGGGAAGCATTGTCTTGTAATTAAAAGTGCTGCTCAAAGTGGCATATCTTCCTCTACTTTACCTTCATAAGTAATTCTGTGAGATAGGCTCCACTACAACATCTAATAATCTCATGGCCTAAGTGGAGTTTGAAGTTTCAAACTGGATGTGTCCAACCACAGGCCAACCATTATGCTACTATATAGCACTTACCATTAGTAAACAGCAATTGCACAGCCATTTTCTAAAAAGTTCTGTTGCGAATGCCATTCTAGTTGTCTCCCCATTAGACTAGTTCTTCCTGATTTCAGGTAGCTTACTTCCAGAAATAAATATGTCCTTTCTCCCTTAAATCTCTAAATTCCATGTACTTTTTGATCTCATATTTAAGTGATTGTCCAGTAGGACTCCAAGATCCCTCTCACAGTTGCTACTATTGAGCAAGGTACCACCTGTACTATATCTGTCACTTGCTAAACACAAGTAGGGTAAGTAGAAATCTATTCACTGAACAGAGGGTTAGATTCAATGGTCTGTATGTATGTATATATGTATATGTATATATATTATATATAATTATGAGCTCAGTAACTTAATAGTATCTGTTTCTTTCAAAAGCCAGGCTGTGAATCTCTCAAGCAGTATATTTACAACCTTACAATTGGAAATTGTCTTCTATGCAAAATTTGTATAGCTTTGGCCCATCCTAGCACATTTCCCATGGTGATCGTTTGGAAATCAATTAAATAAACATTCATTTCAGAAAACAATATGTGCAGACAAGAGCTTGCTCATTGGAGCTAGCTCTTTGATAAGGTCTGCCAGACCAGAAGCCTATTAAACACATATTTTATTAGCTTTAATGCTCCTTAGATGCCTATTATAGAGGTGTATGCTGCAAGATGATTCTGGGAGAGAATTTCTACAGGGAGTGTTAACTGAACTTGAATTCATATTCATTGAGTTGGAAGTGGTAATGTAGACCATTGAATCTAACCCTCTGTTCAGTGAATAGATTTCTACGTACCCTACTTGTGTTTAGTAAGTGACAGATATAGTATAGGTGGTACCTTGCTCAATAGTAGCAACTGTGAGAGGGATCTTGGAGTCCTACTGGACAATCACTTAAATATGAGTCAGCAGTGTGCTGCAGCTGCCAAAAAAGTCAACACAGTGCTAGGCTGCATTAACAGAGGGATAGAATCAAGATCATGTGAAGTGTTAATACTACTTTACAACATCTTGGTAAGACCACACTTGGAATACTGCATCCAGTTTTGGTCACCACAATGTAAAAAAAGATATTGAGACAAAGTATAGAGAAGAGCAACAAAGATGATCAGGGGACTGGAGGCTAAAGCATATAAGGAACGTTTGCTGGAATTGGGTATGTCTAGTTTAACGAAGAGAAGGACGAGGGGGGACATGATAGCAGTGTTCCAATATCTCAGGGGCTGCCACAAAGAAGAGGGAGTCAAGCTATTCTCCAAAGCACCTGAAGGCAAGACAAGAAGCAATGGATGGAAACTAACCAAAGAGAGAAGCAACCTAGAACTAAGGAGAAATTTTCTGACATAGAACAATTAATCAGTGGAACAACCTGCCTCCAGAAGCTGTGAATGCTCCAACACTGGAAGTTTTTAAGAAGAGACTGGACAGCCATTTGTCTGAAATGGTATAGGGTTTCCGGCCTGAGCAGGGGGTTGGACTAAATGACCTTCAAGGTCCCTTCCAACTTTTATTATTATTATTATTATTATTATTATTATTATTATTATTATTATTATTGTTGTTGTTGTTGTTGTTGTTGTTGTTGTTGTTGTTGTTGTTGTTGTTACATGGCTGCAGTTGAGTTTAGTTTGCAGTTTGGTTTGCAAATAGTTCAGTGTCAATCTTCAATGCTGCATTTCTTCAATCTATGTCACAATTTGTTTCCCTCAACCTCCCCATGGTGGCAAAAGTCTCAAGAATAATTATAACCAAGGTTGTCTGGATGTAGATATTGTAGTCTAAGACACTAGAACCATACCAGATCAGGGGTCCTGATAGTAATAAAGGACAGCAACATGTTCATTTCTTTAGATCTTCCTTATCAGCATAAGAAAAATGAGGAGGAGAGAATGGAGACATAGATTAACTGGGATATTACTTACTGAATGTCTAAAGAGCATCCTAGTTGGGATAAGATTAACCAGGAATTAACTAGAAATCTTCAGGGAAATAATGCATAAGACATTTAAATTATATCTCTACTCCAAGATTGCAATAATGAAAGATATATAGATTGTTAATAGCCCATACTCACATCTTGTGCATTCAGTGAAAGAACCAATGTGCAAGATCTAATATAGATGCAAATGTCAATTGATCTCTGTGACAAAAGGATTGCTGCAAAGAAGCAGTATGACTGCAGTGTTTCATGCCATTTCCTTACAGGATCCTTAAATCTCCTGGTTCATGTGAAGAATAAGCAACCCACTCAAGCCTTGTCACTTAAAGGCGACAAAGGAAATATGTGGCAACAAGTACATGTACCCATCAATCCTGCAGGACCTTTCCAGGTAAGCAGATCCTATAATACCTGCTATTACGTCTTTGATTTATTATACCAAACCTTAAGGCAAAGAGGTTGAATGGTGAAATGTGCAACAACACAACTTCAACAAAAACCGAATACCTCTTTCTGGCCTCCGATAATAAAGAAGCTTAGGAGGCATGCCTCTCTCCCCCCCCAAAAAAAACTTCATAACAAGACTTAATACATCAGCATTAATATGTGGCTTGAACAGCTACTTGGACTTTGTCATCATTGCATGAGTTCTAATATGGGAAACTGGGTGTAGCTGCTACTTCCTTGTGGTAGTATGGGCTATGTGGCTAGGAGTTCCTGGTGCAAATCATGGCCCAGTCAGAAAGTTCACATTATAATCTCCCACCTGCTCAATAGGAGAGCACTACAGTATTTCTGCTTTCATATGAGAAAAAAGATATGGGAAAGGTTGTATCTAAGTGGTACAGTATCTGCTATGCATGCAGAAGTCATGAGTGCAATTCTTAACTAGATACAGCTGGAATAGAGTTCATATCTGGAACTCTAGTGAGCCATTGGCTGTGCAGAGCTAGATTTCATAAGGATAAGGCAGCTTCCTACCATGACCTCTTATGGTAATGAAAAGCATACAAGTGATCCTGGTACCAGAGTATTTCTATAAGAATGTTCTTGACATGAGGTTCAGTTGGTGGGAATGCATGCAAGGATGATGCCGTGCTTATTGTTAAGATGACCACCACTCAGCTGCAAGTGCCTCTGCTCCAATAAACAGCAGCTGGTTACATGAGGAAACTTGCAGCACAGTGATGCCATGTTTTATAACCATATTACTAGACATTTTCAGAAACGAAAAATGTGAAGGAAACTCAGAACTATTACTTCTGATTCATTGCAATGTCACGTGTCAGCTGTGGAATCATCCAGGGTAGCAAGTCTCTTCTAATGTACGCAGTGTTATCTGTTAAACAGAAATGTTCAGATCCATACTGTGTTGCTGTCAATGCTACTGTATAAACAGTCTTGAAAAATGTGATGTCCTATGTGCCATTTATTTGTATGGGTTCCATGCTTACTTTTGCATGTTCAATAGCATCTTGACCCATAACTATTTTGGAGTAAAACTTTGAGAGCCAGATTGGTCAAGCTAGAAACCAGGAGACTCTGAGTTCTAGTCCCACTTTAGACGTGAAAGCTGTCTGGGTGACTTTGGAACCAGCACTCACTCTCAGCCTACAACATCATGCTTGGGTGACAAGCCAAGTCAATTCCTATGACAATCAATAGATCAACTCTCTGTTGATCTGAGAGGGGGAAAAAAACCTGTACATGGGGGGAGGTCTGGGTAGGAGGTAAATCTATACAGCTAGATAAATCTTACCTCCTGTATGTAGGTGTGTATTAAAGGTTATTGTGGAAATATTGTATAGTTTCATGAAAGATTCTGTGATGGTGTGTTGAATCTATGCAAAATTTAACCACTATGCATTAATTTTCTGTGCTGTTTGTGAGCAGTGAGACAGTTGCACACTGTGATTCTACAAAGATGATTTATAAGTGCTATTCCATCTCTAGGGATTTCAAATGTTTATTTTATTTTGGAAGCATATGAGGCATGTATAAATTGCATAAAAGTTTATGTTTACTATTAAGAACTAGACATGTTTATGATTGTTCTTTCATTATATAGATGAAAACTCAGATATGGTCTTTTAAAAGCAGAGTTATGGTTGCAAATTGGCATAGAGATAGAATTTTTGTTCATATAAAGTTGCACAAAAACATATTTACTTAGCATTATTGGGTAAATGAACTCTGTTTATGTTCAGATTTTGTGTGAACTGTTTGATTTAATATTGGTACCTTGAAATTCAGACTCTAAACTCCCAGACTATAAAGCAAATTCTACCATTTTTTGTTATATCAACAGTGCTGCTTTTCAAAAAAAAAACAACAACCCAAAATCTTAGCAAACCAGTTCTCAGGGATCTTTTTCAGGTCTGTAAATATTGAACAAGTATAAAACTGATACTGTATACATCTGCAAAATAAATAGAACTATATTGGGGAATGAAGAGGGTCATACATATCCATTTATTATTCTCTCTCTCTCTGTGTGTGTGTGTGTGTGTGTGTGTGTTAAAATCCACAGGTGTTTATTCCCTGAGAGTTTTATTGCAAATTTTATTCCTGGCATCTTATTGTCTTTGGTGAATGATTCCTTAAGCTGCTTGTACTGGGCGAGGTTGTGAGCATTTGGGTTGGCATTTTTTTACTTAGCACTAAAGTGTGCAGTATACTTTGGGGTGCCATAAAACAACGATCTAGTTACTTGTAAGCCCGTTGCTTATTGCTTGTAGTTCAACTATTGCTGTGTGCTTAATGACAACTGGGATGGGCAACTAATTTGTTACCATTCAGTTGGTGTGAGCTTATTCCAGCTTGTTGACTCTCAGCCTGGGGATGGTTATTCCTTTTGCAGAAGTGTCTCTGAATAGGTTGGACCGCAGAGGAGCATAAAAAGCAATACGTGTGTGTGTGTGTGTGTGTGTGTGTGTGTGTGTGTGTGAGAGAGAGAGAGAGAGAGAGAGAGAGAGAGAGAGAGAGGGAGGGAGGGAGGGAGGGAGGGAGAGGGATTCATTTCCATTAAAGGAGGTGTCATGAGGCTTATATAATCAACATTTTCCTCCCTTCTATCCAGTTCATTTCTTCTTCATCAGACTATGAGAACTGAAGAAGAACTGGAACATTTCCAAGTACTTAGTGACTAAAATGTAACACCAGACTCTATATAACCAATATATACAAGATGAAGCCGTTTTGCTGGGAAGAATTATGGTTAAGGCCATATACACGCTTACCTGGCCTTAAGTACCATTTAATTCAGTAAGACTTTCCTCTAAATAGCTACACGTAGGATTGCACTGTAAAAATAACTGGTAATAACTGAAAGCTATGTAGGGATTTTTTCATACATGAGTATTCCTTTGCAGAATTAATATATAGAGATAACACACTGCCTCAGAGACATTTCAGACAATGAACTGGAAAATTCATAAAAGAGTAAAACAGAGAAAAAATAGTATTATATTATAATTACATATAATATGTGGCCAATATGTTGCCAGCCAGGTTCCATGTAGCCAACTTAATGGCAATTAGTGTGTTAGCTAGGGGGAAAATATTGCATTTTCCCAAGAACAATATATTGATCTCAGGGAATGGAATATTCTTACAACAGAAATGCTGCCTTACAGAAAAACAGAACAGGACAGAAAATTGGAAACAAATACGCATTTATAGTATGCATACACAGATAAAGTCCCTTTTCTATGGAAAACAGAGCAGCTGAGCATGAAAAATCTGCCCTTTGCTCTCTACACATAAATATACACATGTGATATCATTGCCACTAGAAATGCTGGAGCAATCTCTTTTCTACCTGAACTGATCTGCCTCTTCTAGAGAAATGTGCAGGTCCAAACTTAGCAGTCAGATGGATTTTTCACTTCCCTTAACATTACATGGGAGTTTTGTGGCTCAAGAAAAAAAATCAAAAAGTATTTAAACTATGCATTTGAGGATAAAGTGAATGCATCACACTTGTTTTCTAGCATGTTCAAAAGATACGTACTGAAATAGTTGTAAGCACCAAGGTTGCGTAGATTTTTAGAAACCCAGATTTGCAGAATGAGCAAGGAATAGAATGGAATTACCGATTAACATTTGCAAATGCCCATCCCCGCCACACTTGCCTTAGGTAAAATAAAAGAGAGGTTGGTTGGGGGCAAATGAAATTTCACAGCCTGTGTACACAAATCTCCATCTGGTCTTTATTCTGTAAATCTCCTATCACGGTATTCAGCAAATAGGAAGGCAGCAACGCTGAATATCCACTGAGTATGCGAACAGTGTGAGGAGGATTTATATCATCGGAAGACAAGTAATGGCAGGCTTGTAGTCTTCGCTTGCATAATGGGACATGAATGCAGAGGTTGGCTCTACTCCTGAGGGAATGGGAGGTGAATGGGCCTCTGCCCTTGCTGCCTGTAAAGTGTTGTAACCATGGGAACAGCACGGGTGGCACGGGCTAATGAAGCTGTAACTGTCAAGCTCGGAGAATGAAGGAGCCCCCTGTGATTCCAAAGTCAAGAGTACAGGGGGAGAAGGATAGCTCTGGCCTTCATAGCAGCG
This sequence comes from Protobothrops mucrosquamatus, assembly GCF_001527695.2. Classification (NCBI taxonomy): domain Eukaryota; kingdom Metazoa; phylum Chordata; class Lepidosauria; order Squamata; family Viperidae; genus Protobothrops; species Protobothrops mucrosquamatus. Next base: position 120,654 of record NW_015387436.1, read on the forward strand.
AGTTATGGAGATTTTGGCACCCAAGCTGATAATGCAGTTCATTTTTCCCTTAATCCGCTCTTGGGATGGCCTCCCTCATATCAAGGTAGGGACAAAGGGCAAAAGAGCAGTGACCCGTTCTAATAAGAGAAGTCACTGCTGCCCCGTGGCTTTATCCTATCCTCCAAACCTCAAAACCCCTTTACATTGGCCATGAAAGACAGACAGAGCTGGATTTCATGGCAAAATAGAGGTTCTGTATCAAGCTGTAGATATATGATCTACTGTATGTTACAGAAATGAAGCCAAAATGTGTGAACGAGGCAACCTAGCCCTGCAGAATGGAAGGTTGGGTATTACCATGCCTTTGCTGTGACTATAGATTGAACAAGCCATCTACTCTGACACCCAGTTTACCTTCCCACAGCCTCAGGCATACAGAATCCACTTCCATGTAGAGGAGATGCTGTCTGTCATGGATACTCCTGTAGATAGAAAGAAGGGATTGGTCTTTTTGAAAAAAGACAGAAGTTATTGGAGCAACTCTGGAAAGATGTAGGATTTAAGATCACTCCATACAGTCTTTGTTTAAATCCAAATAATTTGAGGAAAAGGAAACATCTGCTTCAACAGCCTTCTAGAATTGTAGGGCATTTAATTTCTGGTTCTTTGTATTGCACTAATTACCTTGTCTTTCTCTGCGCAAGGTAGTGAATTCTGTGTGATTTCATTTTTTTTATCTTATCTTTTTATCTTTTTTATCATTCTTCAGGTTGGACATGAAGATATTCATTTTCTATATAATGTTTGTGCAGTTCGTAAGATTCAGTTGCAGCATCTCCCATTGGACAGGGAGAATCTGCTGTTTGTAGCAGACTAGTGCCATCTTCCAATTTCTTTGGAAATGTTCTTGTTTAGTTGGCAACTGTATTGGAATGGCTCTATAATTTACCTTTATCAATATTGACTATGTTTTAATATATCAAGTTAAAAGGGAGTTTGCATTTTATTGTTACTTTTTAAATAAAGCTTTATTTATTTGTCTATCTCCCAAGGAGGGGAGAAAGACCTCAATCATATACCTCCATGTTACACAATCAGGAGATTGCAATATTGACATTATATTGCTTTTTGTTTTTTCACCTTTTAATTGGCAGAACATAGTGAGATAGTTCATGGGGTGGATATCAGGAGAAATTGTCCTGGGATTAGTCAGTGACACAGGGAACTATCAAGCTTCTGCTCCAGTGCAGAGACAGGGCCAGGATGTGAAGTTTGAGAGAGTTTCTAGGAGGTTGTTTAAAGCCTCCAGCCTTCTACCTTATCAGCTCAGCAACACCTTGCAGACAATTCACTGATAAACTAAAGCATTTAAACAAAACAAAACAAAAAACAAGACCTTATACCCAGTCCCAAAGGGTGCAATTGTCAAAAAGAATTCTCCCAAAAAAGTAGACATGTGAAGGGTAGCAAAGAAGAATTGAATTTTCTTTTCTCATTAAGATTTCACCAAGATTTATTAATTGTACCAAAGTCAGTTTTGTATTTTGTTTAACAATAACAACAAACAGTATTGCAGAGCAATAGTAATATAAAAGAGATCATTTGGGGCAGAAATTCACATTCTCTCTCTCTCTCTCTCTCTCTCTCTCTCTCTCTCTCTCTCTCTCTCTCTCTCTCTCTCTCTCTCTCTCTCTCTCTCTCTCTCTCTCTCTCTCTCTCTCTCTCTCTCTCTCTCTCTCTCTCTCTCTCTCTCTCTCTCTCTCTCAATCTCTCTCAATCTCTCTCTCTCTCGTTTTAAGCTGATCTAAATTTCTATCTCATCTGGGAGTGAGAGACAGTTATCACACCCATCATGTCCCATTTGGGGACATTTCAAGATTGAAACTTCCAGGAAACTTGGGGGCAAGTAGGCAATGTGTTGGATGGGGAACTACTGGCCTTTGGGACTGATGGCCTGAGTGTCACAGGAAGGCATTCTTTTTACTGAGTTGAAATTTTAGACATTTAAAAACCTTTCTAAGTCTGATGTTTTCTTTCCTCAGATTATCTTTGAAGGTGTCCGTGGGACAGGTTCTGAGGGAGATATTGCCATTGATGATGTTACTCTGAAAAAAGGTGATTGTCCAAGAAAGCCAATTGTCCCAAATAAAGGTGAGTAATTATCCTTGGTGAATTGTATGCATCACTGCATCCCAAATCCAAGGGAAAAAATTGGGAAAGCTCTGTATATTAACCAACATTTATGTTTACAAATAATAATAATAACAACAACAACAACAATAATAATAATATATGTATCCATAATCAGAATATACTTATTCTTAATTAGCATATACTTGTTCATATCTATAGAAAGAGAGAAAATAATTATTAGTGTATCAAGCTCATCTAGCCACAGAAAACAATGAAATGTACATTATTCCTTGGCCCTTTTGATAAATTTGTTACCAAACAAGTTGGAATTTTAGAATCTACAGACCTAGGAAAATGGTGAGTGTAACAATAACCATAGCATACAAAACAAGATAATATTATTCAGTAATAATAAGCATAAAAAACCGTGATGGTGGATGGGTGATGGATCTATTGATTTTTATTATGTAGTCTGAGAGAGATGTCTTCCAAAATTATATTCCCTGGGCATATTTGTCTCAAAGTTTCCCACCTACCCTATGCCAAGGGCAACAAAATCAGTGTTAGAGAGGAGACTACTGTATTCTTCTCACTGTTTAAGAATTATCCTTAGTCAATATTTTTAGGATTATTTTAAGCAGAACTTGATTAGATTCTTTTGTGAAGTTCTGCTTAAAGGAGAAAAGGTAACTATGAGCCATCAATAATAATATGTGTGTAGGATGTCCAGAATTAATCCTTGGTATTTCTAGTTTAATAAAACCAACAAGCAAACAAGCAAAAAATAGGATCAGATTCCAAATGATAAGAAAGTGATCTTTCTGCATTAGATCCCAGAAAGTCTTTGCTAGTTGAAGTAGTCACTGTTGAGTGATTGAACAAATCATAGAGTCATTAATTTGGATGAGGCCATCATATCCAATCTTTGCTCAGTGCAGGAATTTCAAATTAAACCATCCCAGAAAAGTGGCTGTCTAGTTTCTGTTTGAACACATCCAAAAAGGGGCAGCTATCTCCCTTTCTGGATAATTGCTTCCACTGTCAGACTGAACTAAATGTTAAGAACTCTTTTTCTAATGATTTACTGGAATCTGACTTCCTGTCAGGTCTCATCGTTTATTTTGCATACCGCACTCTGGAATGAGAGAGGACAGATCCTGATGCTTCTCTACATGACATCTTTTCAGGCATTTGAAGAGTACAGCCACATCCCCTCTCAAATATCTTTTCTCAAGGCAAACATGACATCCATCTTTCTTTATAGGGCTTAGTTTCTAGTCCTCTGATCATCTTTGATCCCACCCCACTGTTTCTGAATCCCTCTTAAAGTGTATGACCAAAAAAGAATACAATTATTATCTAGCCTGTTATGAAGAAGCTTCCTACATTAGTTCATTGGCCATTGTCCTTGGACATTATTTTTTTATATCTCTTCTACTCTTTGAGGTATGGGTTTGTCTTTATACAAAATCTGAAAGAGAGACAAAATCTAAAAATATCTGTTTTATTGTGCATGCTTTATATGGCAAGAAATTGGTTAAGGTAGTGTAGTACAATAGCCTCTAAAACACATTAGTTTCTGAAACATTCAGCTTGCACAGTAAAACTAGACATTTAGGATTCTAATTGTCCTTTCGTTTTCATGTGATTTCAATTTTCAATACAGGCAGTCCTCGACTTACAACAGTTCATTTAGTGACTGTTCAAAGTTATAATGGCACTGAAAAAAGTGACTTAGGACCGTTTTTCACACTTATGACCTTTGTAGCATCCCCATAATCATGTGATCAAAATTTAGATGCTTGGTGACTGACTCATTGCTGTGTCCCAAGGTCATATGATCATTTTTTACGATCATCTGACAAGCAAAGTCAATGGGGAAGCCAGACTCAGTTAACAATTGTCTTACAAACTTATCAACTGTGGTGATTCATTTAACAACTGTGGTAAAATGGGGCAAAACTCATTTAACAAATGTTTCACTTAACAACAGAAATTTTGGGCTCATTTGTAGTTGTATGTTGAGGACTAGCTGTACATCCAATTTTTTTGTTTTGGTGGGTATATTCTTGGAATTCTTGAGATTATCCTTTCATTCCACAGTAATCTATATTCTTAGATTATTAGTGCTTTCTACAGTAATTTGCTTTGCAAACAGTTGATAATTTTCATGAGGTAACTTTTCTCTTTTTTTCCCTACAGCAGTTGCCCTTCCAGGAAATTCTGCTGTCACCCAACACACATCTTCTCTTTGCGGGCCTCTAATTTTCTTTCTTTATGTGCTGCTCAGATGATAGCAGTGAATGCNTCTCTCTCTCTCTCTCTCTCTCTCTCTCTCTCTCTCTCTCTCTCTCTCTCTCTCTCTCTCTCCCTCTCCCTCTCTCCCTCCCTCCCTCCCTCTCTCTCCCTCCCTCCCTCTCTCTCCCTCCCTCTCTCTCTCTCTCTCTCTCTCTTGTTTTAAGCTGATCTAAATTTCTATCTCATCTGGGAGTGAGAGACAGTTATCACACCCATCATGCCCCATTTGGGGACATTTCAAGATTGAAACTTCCAGAAACTTGGGGGCAAGTAGACAATGTGTTGCATGGGGAACTACTGGCCTTTGGGACTGATGGCTTGAGTTTCACAGGAAGGCATTCTTTTTACTGAGTTGAAATTTTAGACATTTAAAAACCTTTCTAAGTCTGATGTTTTCTTTCCTCAGATCATCTTTGAAGGTGTCCGTGGGACAGGTTCTGAGGGAGATATTGCCATTGATGATGTTACTCTGAAAAAAGGTGATTGTCCAAGAAAGCCAATTGTCCCAAATAAAGGTGAGTAATTATCCTTGGTGAATTGTATGCATCACTACATCCCAAATCCAAGGAAAAAAATTGGGAAAGCTCTGTATATTAACCAACATTTATGTTTACAAATAATAATAATAATAATAATAATAACAACAACAACAACAACAATAATAATAATATATGTATCCATAATCAGAATATACTTATTCATAATTAGCATATACTTGTTCATATCTATAGAAAGAGAGAAAATAATTATTAGTGTATCAAGCTCATCTAGCCACAGAAAATAATGAAATGTACTATTCCTCGGCCGTTTTGATAAATTTGTTACCAAACAAGTTGGAATTTTAGAATCTACAGACTTAGGAAAATGGTGAGTGTAGCAATAACCATAGCATACAAAACAAGATAATATTATTCAGTAATAATAAGCATAAAAAACTGTGATGGTGGATGGGTGATGGATCTACTGATTTTTATTATGTAGTCTGAGAGAGATGTCTTCCAAAATTATAAATATATATTTTTCCCTGGGCATATTTGTCTCAAAGTTTCCCACCTACCCTATGACAAGGGCAACAAAATCAATGTTAGAGAGGAGACTACTGTATTCTTCTCACTGTTTGAGAATTATCCTTGGTCAATATTTTTAGGATTATTTTAAGCAGAACTTGATTAGATTCTTTTGTGAAGTTCTGCTTAAAGGAGAAAAGGTAACTATGAGCCATCAATAATAATATGTCTGTAGGATGTCCAGAATTAATCCTTGGTATTTCTAGTTTAATAAAACCAACAAGCAAACAAACAAAAAATAGGATCAGATTCCAAATGATAGGAAAGTGATCTTTCTGCATTAGATCCCGGAAAGTCTTTGTTAGTTGAAGTAGTCACTGTTGAGTGATTGAACAAATCATAGAGTAATTAATTTGGATGAGGCCATCATATCCAATCTCTGCTCAGTGCAGGAATTTCAAATTAAACCATCCCATAAAAGTGGCTGTCTAGTTTCTGTTTGAACACATCCAAAAAGGGGCAGCTATCTCCCTTTCTGGATAATTGCTTCCACTGTCAGACTGAACTAAATGTTAAGAACTCTTTTTCTAATGATTTACTGGAATCTGACTTTCTGTCAGGTCTCATCGTTTATTTTGCATACCGCACTCTGGAATGAGAGAGGACAGATCCTGATGCTTCTCTACATGACATCTTTTCAGGCATTTGAAGAGTACAGCCACATCCCCTCTCAAATATCTTTTCTCAAGGCAAACATGCCATCCATCTTTCTTTATAGGGCTTAGTTTCTAGTCCTCTGATCATCTTTGATCCTACCCCACTGTTTCTGAATCCCTCTTAAAGTGTGGATATAGTATGACCAAAAAAGAATACAATTATTATCTAGCCTGTTATGAAGAAGCTTCCTACATTAGTTCATTGGCCATTGTCCTTGGACATTATTTTTTATATCTCTTCTACTCTTTGAGGTATGGGTTTGTCTTTATACAAAATCTGAAAGAGAGACAAAATCTAAAAATATCTGTTTTATTGTGCATGCTTAATATGGCAAGAAATTGGTTAAGGTAGTGTAGTACAATAGCCTCTAAAACACATTAGTTTCTGAAACATTCAGCTTGCACAGTAAAACTAGACATTTAGGATTCTAATTGTCCTTTCGTTTTCATGTGATTTCAATTTTCAATACAGGCAGTCCTCGACTTACAACAGTTCATTTAGTGACTGTTCAAAGTTATAATGGCACTGAAAAAAGTGACTTAGGACCGTTTTTCACACTTATGACCTTTGTAGCATCCCCATAATCATGTGATCAAAATTTAGATGCTTGGCGACTGACTCATTGCTGTGTCCCAAGGTCATATGATCATTTTTTACGATCATCTGACAAGCAAAGTCAATGGGGAAGCCAGACTCAGTTAACAATTGTCTTACAAACTTATCAACTGTGGTGATTCATTTAACAACTGTGGTAAAATGGGGCAAAACTCATTTAACAAATGTTTCACTTAACAACAGAAATTTTGGGCTCAGTTGTACTTGTATGTTGAGGACTAGCTGTACATCCAATTTTTTTGTTTTGGGGGGAATATTCTTGGAATTCTTGAGATTATCCTTTCATTCCACAGTAATTTATATTCTTAGATTATTAGTGCTTTCTACAGTAATTTGCTTTGCAAACAGTTGATAATTTTCATGAGGTAACTTTTCTCTTTTTTTCCCTACAGCAGTTGCCCTTCCAGGAAATTCTGCTGTCACCCAACACACATCTTCTCTTTGCGGGCCTCTAATTTTCTTTCTTTATGTGCTGCTCAGATGATAGCAGTGAATGCTCCCATTGTCTGAGACATTCCTCCTCCTTTCCTACTTGGTCACCCTCTGCTCCTCTATCTCCCCCTCCTCACTGGCACACCAAAGTGTCCATATGTTACCAAAGACTAACATGCATGACTACGCAAAAGGGATCCAGCTAAGAACCTAAGGGATTCCTGGAGGAAGTCATACTGTCTAAAAACAAAATATATATAACTAAAGAAGAGACAAAAACAAACAAATGAAAGAAAGAGGGAGGAAGCAATGGAAAGAAGATATGGAAGCAAAGAATGAAAGGCAATGCTGAGGATGAAAATGATGTTTAAAAGGATCGTTGGAATGGGGGAAGGCATGTTCCTTTAAGAACAGTGGACAAGACTTCCTCAGGGAAGTAGGAACTTTTGTTTAAAACAAAAACAAAATATATTAAAGCACAAATTTCTACCAGAACTGTTACCTTCTTGGCTGCAGAACCACAGTTTAGAAGATATTCTAGCATACACAGTGCCATCCTTTGGTATCTCTGTGTTAAGACTTCTCCCGTACCGGTTTTGCCTACAACCTGTCTACTGCAGCACCACCTCATACTTCTCCCACTCATCTCTGGTGACCACAGAACCTTGTCCTCATTTGCATGTACCTCTGAGTCTTCATATGCGTTTTTAAGACTCTCATGTATTTACTCGTCCATCTATAATTTGCCTTGACCCATCCATCCCCAGCTTCAGCTCAGCTCAGCAAAGAGTCAGACCTCTTGTGGATTATGGAGATGAATGGAGAAATCTAGGGCAAACATAAGCTGCAGGTTCAGCTGTTGACATCTTCACCTACCCATCTTTTCTCCTTTTTCAAGCTGCTCACTTCTCCCCTTTAGTACTTATTTTTACTACCATCCCAGAGACAGATTGTCAATACAGCACAGAGACTAAAAGAAAAGGCTTCTTGTTTGAGGACCAAAATAAAGAAGCTGAGTAGTGACACTGCAGTCAGTTACTATCAAAGCATGAGCTCCAGAAGCCTTAAGGCAAGGATTTCCTCCACCTTTTGTTGTTGTCATTACTGCTGCTGCTAATTTATCTATTTCCTATTTCCTTTTAGTAATTGAGTCCTTACAGCTCCACTTCCTTTTTTAACTACAAGGGGAGTCATACAGATGCACCCTTATGACATCTGAAATTGCAATATTTCCTTGTCGGTTATAGTACCTATTTTTGGCATATTATTAATCAAGGATGCTGATATCATGGTGCTTGATTTGGTACTAAAGGATTGGGCAGCTGTATTACAGCTGCACAATGAGGTGATAGATAAATGGAAGTAGAAAATAAAACTGTCCCTACATAAAGGAACCAGGATAGTCAGGCTGTTATAGTCTTGAAGAAGAATATACAGGTAGTCCTCGTTTAGTGATCACAATTGGGATCAGCAACTTGGTTGTTAAGCAAAGTGATCACTAAGTAAAATTGCAACTGTGCTTATAAACTGACATCATCTTTGCTTTGCTTTACAGACCTTCAGAGGTAAAAAATGTGAGGATAGGTCACAAAGATACTATTGTAACTGCGGACAGTTACTTCATGAGGCAGTCAGTAAACGAAGACTACCTATACATAGATATCTGTACAGTGCAGAAAGACAGAGGAAAAAACACTGTTTTCAGGGACACCACATTACCACTGTGAGAGGAATGTTTTCTCAGGAAAGCCCAACTTGCACTTGGTAGTCCTGAGCCTGCAAGATCATTAAAGCCAACTCTAAATCAATATATGAAGCAGAACTGGTCTACCTAATAGGCATACATTACTACAGCCATGACATACTCTGCATACATTTTAATTGGTCCCTAAGACTTCAGGCAACATAAGCTTTTCCTCCATCCACAGTCTTCCACATCAAGTAGCTACTGGACACATTGGACTACAGCCCTCATAATCTTCAGCTGGCTGAGAATTCTATTATTTGCAGTCCAACTTGCTTTGAGAGCATTAGGTTGGAGAAGTTGATCTAGCAATTCAAATACTTGGTAAATGCTATTTCCAGCTGCTTTAAAACTCAAAACGTAGAAGAGAGCAAGCAATGTGGTGGGGGAATGGTGTCTGGTGATGTTTTGTGTAGTTCTGTATTCTCTGGGTTTACAAATGTACTAATAGGATGAAGGATAATTAATGCTAACCCAGATTCTGATTTGTATAAAGTTCTCTTATTTAATTTTGACCTAATTACATACATACTTTCTCATAGAACACACAGGTGAGTTTATCATTTCCACCAGCCCAGAGATATAAAGTTTTGATTATTCATTGCAAAAAGCCATCTGTGAAAGAATTGTGTTCTACTTAACTCTTGCTAAAAGGAAAATAGTGGAGAGTGGATTGCAAAAGTGTCCTCCCTTAATAATAACTTCCAAAATCCTTTCCATGATTGGTATTGATGTTTCCCTCTAAAAGGTAGAAATGGCCTCAGCCTTCCTTCTGTTTTCAGCTTGTTGAAGCCATTGAGGTCAAGTACTGAGGATGCTCTCTTTATCAAACACTTAAACATTAACTTCCACTGACTGACAGCAGAAGTAGGGAACTAGGAGGCACAATCTGGCCACTGAGAAACTCATCACAAGTAACATGATACAGGGATCTCACCAGCCTCCAACTTCGAAAATTAGCCTAGCCTACCAATCCCACTGTCTCCCCAAGTTTCCTGCAGGTTTATGAACCCAGGCTTAGAACAATAGGTCATTTTTAATGGAAAAGTTCCATTTGAGTCTGTGATTGACAAAGATGGATTCTCTATATAATGGGATATTCTCTCTATCTGAGCATTAACTGTGCTGCAAAAGTCATTCCGTTTGGTCTCAAAAAGAGAATGAGCTTCTAAAAGGGAAAATGCAACATAACTGGTGCTGATTCTTATTCTGGGCCACTTGTGCACTCTCTGCAGTGAAACAGCTCGGTACAACCCTTTACTCATTTTCCTGGGAGTAAGTCTGCTTACTCCCAGGAATGCAGCTACATAGGGCTGCACAATTAAAGGCCATATTGTCTTTTAGTCTGAGCAAGCTAAATATAATACCAAGTTCTGAGTTACTTTGAGAATTTAGAGAAGTTTACTGCAAAAGGTGACAGCTGGTGTTTGGAAGATTAGGAGTGAGAGATTGGGGAGGGAAATAAAGAACAAAACACAGATCCTGAGCTGTTGTCTTCCTTCTTTCTGTCCTATTTCTGCAGCAGCTTCCTGATTTAAGTGTCCATCTGTGTGAGAATTGTAATGGACTAATGAAGTGCCTATTTTTGCAAAGGAGATACACAAAGTTCTCTCTTGGACGGGGGTGAGCTAGCATTGGCTCAGGTATCTATCAATGAAATATCAGCCTTTTAATCATCAAGAAGTCTCAGGGAGCCTCATTTCCCAAAACCCTTCTTGTTTTTTATTGCTCTTTTCTTTCTCTGGCATGGAAGGAACAGGTTTCCTTAGTGAGAGTTGATGTTTCTGGTGCCTTGTCAGAAGCATGAAGGTTAAAAATGGAAAGTTTCAAGTCATTGTCCAGATTGCTAAGACAAGGCATAGAATGAACTGGCATAGTGGTGAAGCTGCTTCACTTATGCAGAAAAATGCCAACTGTGCATAAAACCCGATGTTAGGATCAGAAGAGCTCATATTGAGACATGCTGGCTAATTCAGCCCAGGAGCCCAGCATTTCAAGGGAGCAAAATGAAAATATTCTCCAAACAGAGATATTGTTTGTTGTTTTGCTTGTATTTGCTAGTGTTTTCACAGAAAGGTGGGGAAAACCTTTCAGAGCTACTTGAAGTAGCAGCTAGTAACTGTCTGACACATTCCTTTTCTAATTAGGAACTGGGTTGCAAAAATGCAGGGGGAACACTGAGATGGTAGGAAAGATAGGCAGAAAATGCTAACCCTTTTCTGGTGAAATCCAGACAGCCACTAGATTGCAACAAAGGGCTGGCATTTTCTGCCTATCTTTCTGCCTATCCTTCATGTCATCTCAGGGTCTCCTGAATTTTTGCAGCCCTAATTTAGAATAGAATGTTGCATGAGAACAGAGCTTTGTCATGGCATAGCATTATTGTGCAAAGATTTGGGAAAGAAGGAAAGATGGTGGTCCCATTGACCAAAACACCTTGAATACCTCCTCCTTAAAGGTAATCCCATCAAAATGAGAAATCTGCTTTACCTGAAAACTAGCGACACCCTTCTTCAGGTTTGCAGAGGAAAAAGCGATCTCAAGAAAGCATGGGAGATACCATCTCAGATCTAATTGAATATTTCAGTGTAGACCTCAAAAAAAGCTTAGGAATCAAATTATTTGTAAATAATTTGTTTATTGTTTATAGCTCAATAGTGTCAGATATTCTGTTATTTTGTGTGTGTGTGAATAAATATATAAACACATATATGCTTATATACATACTTAAACACACATACATACATATTGATCTATTGAAGTGGTACAAATTGTCTAGACGTATAACTGATATATATCTAGGCAATGTGTAGATATCTATCTAAAGTCTGCAGTTGAATGTAGTATTATTTAATAACCCTTCACTATTGTGATATAGTTATTCCATGAGACAATCTTTACTTCCTCAAAGTAAGATGCATCACTGCTTCTCAGCAATGACTGAAGAAAATAATTGTAAATAACAGATCCATCCATCCATCACAAAAATATAAAAACCTACTGTGCTGTTGTTTACAGTGAGGACATATATTGGAGGAGACAAGAGTATAACCCAATTAAATAGAGTATATGTGATAAAGGTTAAGGTACATACACAAACATTGCATTATAGTGGCATTCACACAATATGCTAAATTAATTAATCTATTTTATGGATTTGTGCAACAATCCAATCAAAGGTCCCAAGTTTACATGCCATGTTATGACACATGCACACACATACAAAAACTCAACTTGGCATGTTGCTTGCCTAACCCAATTAAATGTGTTGTGTGAACACAATCTTATACATATGACAATAATCCACAACACATGCTCCAAAAAGTCAGTTCATGAAGATCCATTAGTTCCCTTTAATCCAGACAGTTAAATCTATCCAGAGAATAATTACAAAATATCACTATACATATTTTTTTTCTCTTGCAAACTTGTCAAGGACATGTTGAAGGGAGGTGGATTGAACATAAGGATTCATGTACAGGGTAAAAAAATATTTAGCTTTTCAGCATTGTGTACCATTTATTACTCATCCCATTAAATTGTTCAGGTTAAGGGATGTATTCTAACCAGAATCAAACTCCCTAATACACATGGAAAACTAATACAAATACAAAACTAATCAAAAGAACAAATGTGATTTGTCTAAATATTATTTGTGAGCTGTCCAGGATTATGCTACATCAGATGGGCAGCTCTACAAATCCTTTAAATAAATAAATATATACTGGAAAAGTCATAAATCCTGGAAAGATTTCTGAAGGTAGGACTGAATCAAATATAAAGCAAAATGTAGATTATTATTGTAATCCTGTGCATTTTTACTCAGAAATAAGTTATTTTAAATTCAATGGGTTTTATTCTAGGTCAATGATGTAGAATTGCAACTTTAAAATATGGTGCACAAATAACAAGGAAAGAGAATATCTTAAATAGACAGATGCCATTATTCCTGAAATAGTCCCTGTGAGAGGACTACTTTCCAGCTACATAACACTGTAATTGAACAGATACCTCTAGTGTACACAATGCAATCCGATCGTGCTGTAAAGGAGCTGGAGTGACAATGCACCTTACACAAGCAAAAAGAGTTTTGATGCAAGAGTGGAATTACTGCATTGGTATTGACCAATATCTGAGAAATATCCTTCAGCCTTTTCTAGTCTGGTTCTTTTAACTCACGGGTGTCAAACTCGCCATGTCATGTGACATGTTGCGACATATCGTCACTTTTTTCGCATTGCTGGAGCTGGGGTAGGCGCGGCCTCTGCATGATGCAACCGGCCCACAGGCCAGCAGTTTGACACCCCTGCTAACTCTTCTGTCAGTGACTTCTGGGAGCTGTAGTCCTAATACATCTGGATCATAATAGGTTAGAGAAGCTGACCTTTGTAAGAGAATTTTTAAAAACTAGTCTACCATTGTTTAAGCTTCCCTATGGAATATTTAACCTATTGAGATGATGATGACGATGATGATGATGATGACCCTAAAAGAAAGAAAATATTAAAATATGCTTATGGAATTGGATTTTGCTTCTGCCAACATTTCTCTTCTCTACTAAGATCTGGTTTTAAGCAGCTCCATCCTTCTTATCTTTGAAGCCCTCTGCACAGTCTGTTTCTTAGCTCCCACATGCACAGCAGAAGCTCCAGCCAAGGTCAGGGCTCACATTTTTCCATGCAGGAGCTGCCAATCTTTGAAGTGCTATCTTAATTTTCTGTGTTTTTCATTTGCCCTGATTGACCTTGGATGATGCTTAATAAATGAGCAAGACATTTACTGAAAAAGATTGCCCACAGTGCCTTGAAAAATTGCATTTTAATGAGGACCAATTTATACTCCGTAGTAATAAACTGCAGTCTAGAGACAATGGTTATCACTGGGCTGTCAACATCAGGCTGCTTGGCATTCTTAGAGGAAGGCAAGCATGTTTGAGTAGTCCTCAGCTTTACAGTAAGGAGAGAACTGCATCAAATCAAGAGTTTTCAAATGACCACAGCTGAGAGGCTGATGAGAGGCTATGTAACTAGATAGTAGCCCTTCTCCTGATTCACTGTAATATGGGGCTACAACAACAGGAAAATGAAATGGAAATTAAGTGGTAAAATCCTGCTAAGGTAGGGGCTGAAAGATACTTGATCTCAGTATCTTTTGAATGTCTTACAAAAGAAGAATGGCTTTCCCCTGGGCAGAAAGGCAGAAGAACAATCAGATAAACAATAAGGCAAGAGAAGATTCCAAATGTTTGCTAGATGATTTGATGAGCCTACTGTATTGAAAAGAGATTGTTACTATGTGCCCAGCTAGAAGCCACCTTCATTTTAGTCAATCATCATCTCTTTGCTTTTTTGTTGGGATTTACTATAGCCAGCAGCATCCACTGATTAGGCCCAAAAGTTAACAGTCTCATACTGCACTGTTCAGATGCCATGTTCAAGTGAAGCCAGTTGCTTCATCCTGTTCTTTGGAAGCTCTGACTGCAGCTTATTTATACCTATAACCTGCTAAATGTGCAGGTCTGTAGAACATTCAGGCAAAAGCATCCCAGTTTAATTTTTTACAAAGCCACTAGGTTATTCTCCCCAGGATCCATATTAAAATAAGAAATGCAAATAAGATGTAGTAGAACATCTTGTTGTCCCCTTTCCATATCTGTTAGTGACATTTATTAGTTCAATCATTTCTTTTCCTGTTTATTAGATAACCTTTTTCTGCATTTCAGCCAACCGAATACTGGTGATCTATGAACGGAGTTCTGTCCCTCAGTCCTGTTTTATATGCCAATGAATTAAATTGTACCATAAACACAAATATGCATAGGGTTCATACAGTTTAGGAAAACTGTCTTAAGTATTGTCTTATGGACTGACCTTTTATCAAGCAGAGCATTAGAAGGAATGACCTTTGAGTCTTAATGTCATTCTCTAAAACAACAATGCAAGAGAAATGAATGTTTTTCAAGAGACTTATCGTTTGTGAGTTTAGTCACTGAAATTAGGCAGAGCGAGGTGACTTGCTTTAGGAAGAGAGTTGGGAGTAATGCTATCCATTCTTTATCCTATGTTTGGAAAATTAGCCATTGATTCCCTTAGAATTAGAATTAGTCTAGAATTTATATATCTAGTAAATCATGCAGGGTTTATTTTTTACAAGCAAAGTGACCCAATAAAACTTGAGAATACATGAACGATTTCACTTTTCCCAGGAAATGTTTCTCCCTATTCACTGAATTCAGTTACTTTAGTTTATTCCACAACTTTTAATAACACAGTTGAAAAGACTGCAGTTATAGCTAGAAGCTGAACTTGTCTACCAGAAGAATCCCCACTGTTTTTAAAACATTTTCTTGTTGCTTATACATTTGGTTCATAAAACATGGATGGTGTTACATGTGCGTGCTTACATTTTACTGAGAACTTTAGTTGAATGGGGTGTTATGGAAGTTGTAGCAAACATGGATGCTGTCTCATAAGTCTAGGCAATACCACAAAATATAATGAGAAATTCTCAAAAATCAATAAATTGTTAATATTTTTTATGCACATGCCTACAGAATAGCTGGTTTCAAGTATTTGATCTGTTGAATGTTGATCAGGAGAGCAGAGACTCTTATTTATTATTCTAAGTTGGAGAAGAACATCTGATGGACATAACACTCCATCCATTAATATAGCCAAAAGTTAGGAAGTAGATAATTTCATATATTGAGCCAAGCAACTATTAATGTTAGACCATCATTAGTTAATGACAGAATGATTCAGAACCTACATTTTCAACAAAGATGTTCCCCCCCCACCCTTTAATTTTCTTCTACAGTGTTGCTTTGATGAACAATGTAGGCAACAAAGAGCGCCCATGTATGTTTCTGGAAGCAAAACTATTATACAACTTTATTCTGTCTTTTTCAGACTCCAAAGCCAAAGCAGCAATTCATATATAGCTAACTGCTTTCCATTTTTTTTTTATTTCACTTTTTGAATTTATAGTTGTCCAGAGTACTTGTTTTTGTGCATTTTACGTGTGGGGGCTTATTTAGTATAAGCCAATTGCCTTATGTTCATTTTGTATAAGCCCTGTGTGTTCAAAATTGTCCTCAAAGTTATAACATGGATGTTTCATTTTGGTGAATCGAATTGCTGCTTTTTTAGTTCATTATTTATCTCACTCAGGTGCCCAGATGGCTCAAATTACATTTAAGCCTTGTGTTTTAACATGTGTGCGAATGTTGTTTGTGGAGGCATTTAGCAATTTTGCTGTTTAGCGGTTTTGGGGAAACCCAGTTAATGGAACCTGCTATAAATTAGATAAGTCATATGATATTGGGTATGATGTGTGTTTCCTTAAGCTCCATGTTTTAAAACACATGTTTTTAAAGATTTAATAGGGCTCTTCATAACTGAGCAACTAGAGAAGACATGTAAATAAAAGGCTCCATTGCCCCCTGCTGACTGGATACAGAACTGGTAAAACAGATATAACCTAGGAGTTCACCTCACAGTAAAACTACATATTACATCTAAACATATGTAAGAAAAAAAATGTTGTGGTTTATTTCTTTACTGAAAAGAAACTTCACAAGGAATTTTTTTTAGAGAAATAACTCTTTTAGGTACAAACTCAGAAAGTAGGGGTCCTAACAGAGTCATATGTTGGGGGCAGCTTGTCTAAAATCATTTGAGAAAGAGCTACAGTGGAAAACCAGCAAGCCAACAACAGCTCAAAAACAGTCCCCTCTTAATTCCCCTTAACTAAAAAATAAATGGGCCTTTGATGTGTTCTTTCAGGTAATTTCAATCTCCCTTACTCTAGATGACAAGTGTTATTTATAATGATGAGGCAAAACTGCCATTATAGGACAGGAGGCCCTAAATAATAGTTGTGGGGTCTCTTCATCAGTGGGAAACCCTGAGAAGACTTAACAGATAGCAAGTGCAGGCAACAGCTGTAACCTGATCAGCTTTGGAGAACAAACCTTTGCACATGTGTGTGTATACACCCAAATTATTCAACTTCCACCATTCCCTTATTTTCTTTTTTCAATCAAAAAGCAATCAGTGCAACAAAGGTTCCCAAAACTATACTAAAATTGTTTCAAATTTGACAACTTATTTGTGAGATAATGTAAACTAGTGATTGGACAGGAAGGGAATCCTACTTGTGACTGCCTGGGAGGAGACCTCTATAAAATGCCAATAGTTTAATATTAACATTATAGGTATACACTACAGAATTATAGAATAGCTCCCACTAAATGCCTTCAGATGAAAATATATTGGGAGGTATTGTGCTAAATTATTATTCGAACCAGTGACAGCCTACATACATATTTCAAGAAGCACTTGAAATTCATTTTTGCCATTCTTTAACAATCACATTCTCAAACTAATTTTCAGTTTTGGTATACACAGTCTGTCTAGGTACCATATAAGCTGTATGAGATGGGAGCTGATTTTTGAAGTATGAAAAAAAATTACTAATATGAGTATTAGAAATCTGATAAAGTTGAAACATATGTGACCTTTTATGTAACTTATAAAATTAAGATATATCTTTCTAAAGTCCATAGTTGGAATTGGAAAGCCAAACTCATGTGAAATTAAATGTTTATGTACCAATAAAGAAATATTAGTACCTGCACTATTTTTATCAGCAAAAATGTCATAGTGCACCTTGCGTTTTCTGTTCTCTATCATCCAGTTGGAATCTTTTTTTAAATAAATAAATAAATAAAGCAAGCTATTGGTACTTATATTATTGCATTTCCAAACCTCTGGCCAAACAGGTTAGGATAGAACAACATGAACATGCTAACTAACCTTTCAAGAGGCAAGTGGGATACAACTAATATTATGTCTTTCCTGTTTTCCACAAATTAATTGTCTGGGGCAGAGCAGAAAATGGAAAAAAAATGCATCACTTCCATAGTCTTCAAACCTTCTTAATATAGCTTATAATTTAAAACGAATAACACTGGGGAGGGGTAATAATAGAATCATTGTTCTGTAACATGCTGTGTTTAGATTTTTACCTTGCCACAAGCTGTTCATAGTTGAGCTAAGTAATCCATGTGCAAAAATGTTAATAACATCTAAAAATGCCTTCTTTGAACGAAATGTATGTTACAAAATTGCACAAGATTGTAATTGTATCATTAAAAACCTGTTGTACAGTTAAGAAGAGGATGACGGAACCTGCCTTCAGCCCAGATTTTATATGCTTGTATTTACAGTTTATAATTGTTAGTTCCTAATGTAAGAGGAAATAGTTGGTTACTACAATGTGAAAAGCAGAATTGTTATACATTCTGGTCTTCAGAGATAAAGATCATATAATTAGCAGGTTCCTAGAACTGATTTGCTGTTTTGGTTCAGGGACCTGAAAGCCAGAGCCCATGAGTTGCTACAAAAAAGACTGTGGGTGAACAGAGAGAGCAAGATGGTGTCTGATGTCTTTCTCATTAGGATCATGAGAAGAAAATGGACAATTCTGGCTCCATTATCTGCCCGTGGCTTATCTTCATTTTATGCACCTTCTTTGCTTTTCATGAAGCTTATCATCATCATTGTCGTCATCGTTATCGTCATCATGCAGAGGTAGAAAGTATCTAATAATTAAAATAATAAAAGCACAGAATATGAAGGGACTAAAAGAATGTTTGAAACAAGGTGCGATGTTTTATAAGCTTCCCCATCATACATTCTCTGACCATTGTTGTGTTCCCTGAAAATATCAACATGGACTATTTTATTCCAATAAAGCTGCAGTATTTGAAAAATACAAGTTCATGTGTGTGTTTCTGCTGGTTCTCTCAACACGTTAAAAATTAATATAGCAAACTACAAGAACCAATTATGAGGAGCAGAATGACAAAGGAGACCTAAATGTATAACCAACGGTATAAGGAACTTTTAAGGATAGTCACTAGAATCTTGTATCAATTGTTTCTCCTCTCCCCCACCCCAAACCTCCAAATAACACATGCAATACTTTGTTCATAACCCTGTGGAATTGTCCAGCACTGTGTTCTAAAAATTGGTAATATCTTCCTTCTTTTTTATTGGCCTGAAAGCCATTTCTATGAATAATAACCAGTTCAAGAACTCGCATTACACTGTTCTTTGCTTTCACCTGTCCAGGTATGCATCATGTTCTTCTAGAATTCAGGCAAAATTAAAGCAACACCATCTCCATATGTACAGGTTGCAAGAAACAGCTGTCTCATTATTGTGTCACCCCTTAATGAACAATATGTATAAAGTTCAATAAGACATATTCAGGTAGTAATCAGGTTGTTTTATCAAATTTGAGTAAACACACCCATTTTTTTTTTACCATAATGTCACTATAATTTAGCCATCCCCAAACTGTTGTTTTCTAAAATTGCCCAGAGTCTACTGGAGTGGGCAGCTGTAACAAATTTAAATAAATACTATCTTTGCTAGCATATTGCCTGAAGATTATGGGAGTAATATATCTAAAGAGCACATGGTTAGGGAAAGCTGCTCTAATTTATTCATTTCTAATAAACACAGTGATCTCTTATCCATATTTTCTTCTATCAGGCAGCTTACTTATTTCTGGCCTTTCTAATGGAAAATATATTTCAAGAAGCAAGAGGTAACAGCAAAAATAAAACAATATGTTCCCAAGTTACCATATTTCAATAATCCTAAAATACAATGAAACAAATTCTAAATAATAATAGCAAGCTCATTTTCCCGAGGATGGAATCTTACTAGTTATAAAGTTTGGCAGGCTTTGGGGAAATCTAGAGCTTGCTGAACTTGTGAATGAAGACAGGACATGTTCAACAGACCACAAAATATTGACAGGTAAAACCTAGAGCCCAGATGAGGGAATGTTTACAGCATGCTGGACAAAAGCCTGGCTGACTGGAATGCTGAGTAGGAGCATATTGCACTGCAACATTTTGTTTGAGGCCCCATTTACAATTGGACATTTAAAAGAGCAGCAAACAGCCCTGTACTTTAAAAAGTATCTTCTGATAACAAGTGAAATGGGGTCAGACCAAACCATCCACCAAAAGCAGGCAAAGTTTGGAGCAAGAAAGTTTTCCTTGGTGAAATATCTAATTGTCTCACACAGTGCCATTATAGAAAAGGCTTTGCCTTTTTCTTGATAACAGAGAAACACAAGCAAGGGAAGAAAACAGTTTTAAGATCCATATGGATGGAAACCATTGCCAAATTTAAGCAATGGTTTGTAAAATGGCAGGGCTGCACAATGCTGTTAGTGGGTCAATTCATGATTGCAAATGCCCATGTCAAGGAATCCTTCTGGATTCCCATATCTCCAAGCATTCTTCAAGATCTAAAATCAATTTAAAAGAAGGTACTACAATGTCAACACACAGAGACACACACACGCATCAATTTCTGAACATGAAACCACCCTATATTTCAAATACTCTGACCTTTTTGCTTTATAAGCCTAAGAGAGGAAACCCAAGTGACTGGGACACAGGGAGAAGATTTATGAGCTGTGAGATAGCATCAAGTTTTGAAAAATCAGAATAAACTAACAAAAAAGACAGGAAGAAATAAATAATTTGTCTGTGCTTTCAGTCTTTTAAGAGGAAAAAGATACGAACTAGGGCTTGTCTTTGCCACCACCATTCCACATTTATTTTTCAAGGTCATAAAAACATAAAACAAAAAAGTGGTTTGGCCAGCACCCTGTCCTCTCAGGGGACAGCCAGATGCGTCTGAAAAGCTAACAAGAAGAACAGCACCCTCCCATTTGTGTTTCCCAGAAATTGATGATGATGATGATGATGATGATGATGATGATGATGATGATGATAATAATAATAATAATAATAATAATAATAATAATAATAATAATAATAATAATAATAATAATAATAATAATAATAATAAAGTTGGAAGGGACCTTAGAGGTCATCTAGTCCAACCCCCTGCTCAGGCAGGAAACCCTATACCATTTCAGACAAATGGCTGTCCAGTCTCCTCTTAAAAACTTCCAGTGTTGGAGCATTCACCACTTCTGGAGGCAGGTTGTTCCACTGGATGCTAGGAGCCACCCTGCCATTGACATCGGTGATAATACACCCATTCAGACTGGTAGCTAATGATAACCTTATCATCCACAAATATATGTAATCCCTACATTTGTCACATCTTGACACTGTCCTTTCCTGGAGCAACAACCTGCCTCATTCCCTTGTGCCCTTGCCACTATAATTTTCAACAATGGCCACAATATTGCATGATGTTAAGTCTTGGTGGGTAATAAAATGACAGTCTGACTATAAACAGAACCAGTGAAAATGAATTAAATCTGTCTAAGGCAGTGGTTCTCAACCTTCCTAATGCCGTGACCCTTTAATAGGGCTACTAATTAAGACTCACTACAGGTCACTTTGCTGAGTGAGAATGATTTCTGAAATCTGGTGCTAGAACTGGTATCATCCAAGAATCTCTCTCAGCTCTCCAGGAGTGTCCAGTGTTCATTTTTCCAGCGTACCCAGCCAAATTTCTTTTAATAAAGCCACTTCTGACAAAATGTGACTTAGTTAAGGTAGCCATCAGTGAGCATCAGATGTTGATAGGGCACTTCAGAGAGTCATCTATCATCCCATAAAGGAGGAGAACTAAGTGGTATAGTTTATATACATGGTGAAAGGTGACCATAAGCCTAATGAGGCATGAAATGGGAAATGCTGCTTTAGAGTTTGTCTGACAAATTTTGATCAAGAATCCTGACTCTCCACAGGGATGGCAGGAAGCAGCCATGGGTCTGGAGTGCATAAAGGGGGAACATACAAACAAAAAAGCCTCATTCCTCATTTCAGCAGCCCTCAGCTCAATAATTGAAAATTAGGACATGCGAAAACAAGCCTTGAATTCCATTAGTGTTTCAGTAGGTAGATTCATAAGAGAAAAAAAAACCAGTGTATGAAAATGCATTTGGAGAAGTGAATCTCTCAGAATCAGTAAGATAAGGTAGCTTTGATGTGATGCTGATAAAGATGAACCTACAAAGGGAGGTGTCTCCCACTTACTCACCTTACCTACTCACCCACCAGGCCCTTCCCCACCCAACTGGGTCTAATAAATGTGAATACAGAACAGAATGACTTCTCTAGTGTGTCTGCTATCACCTCCCCCCTCACACACACACACACACACACACACACACTCCTGTCCATTTGAAATTTTCCTTTCCATTAATTAAAAGAGGGGGGGGGAATACAATTGCAGTTTGAGCCCAGCAGCCGATAATTAGCTTGCAATGCCTTTAGCCATCAGAAATGTGTTTCTAGATTACAATTCTTCAAAGTATAAATTGGTACCAAAATTTCTATTTCAAACAGTAAAGTATTTGCTTTATTAGAAAACACACAACCATCAAGAGAAACACAGATGGACCACAGAGCTTAGAGAAAAAGAATTGGATTCAAAGAGTAAATATAAACCAAAAATCAATAGGCAAGCTCATTCCAAATGGAGACTGAGCCTAATGGAAAAATGGTTGTGAAAGAAATCAACCTCAGACACTAGTTTGAACATATCCAATATTTTTTTAAAAAAAAGAAAAATAAGTAATATACTTAGTCTTCACTTAAGTCAGATTGTGATTAATTATTTCTTTTTGGAATCTTGAAAGTCTTCATTCCATCTTGGAGCAAGTATCTTTTCTCCCCATTGAACCAATTTATTTTTTCTAAGAGAAGGCTTAGAGAAAAGTGTGGAGAAAAGGAGTTCCGGTCCTGCATGGTAGCGACTGGTTGCGGGTTTGTAGACCGTCGCACCCCCACGGCCAACTTTGGTCCTTCCTGGAGACCCTAATGGGTCCAAGCCACCCCGGAGAGGCTGTGAAGAAAGAAGGGTGCCCCAGCGACTCTGGAATGATGGTAGTTGTTCTGTTTGTCTTGGGGAAAGCCTTCTAACCTGACATGAGAAAGGCTGTATTTCATCGATCAGCCCAAGCTACTTGCAATCGGAGTCCAAAAGAACTAACCAGCACTACAGCGTGCTTGAAACTGGGTGAGGAATCTGATTTTCCCTTTTCTATTCTACACTTAATTTCCTGGAAAAGATCCCCAAGAAGCAAAATACCTCTGAAAGTGAAGGAGAGGAACTTCCGCCAATCCTTATACTAATGGAAGCGGTGAATTAAAATTTCTATGGGAGATCAAAATATATGGTAGTGAAAAAAAATTTATAAATTTGAAAGCTAAAATTTAACTTTGGACAAGCGGGACTGACCTAGGGTGAATTTTAAATAGGGAAAATTTTTAAAGATTTTAATAATGTCACAGCTATAAATATTTGGTTTTAATTGGCTTTTAAAGGGGAAATGTTTTTGTGTTGTTTTAATGTGCTGTGAGCCGCCCTGAGTCCCGTGGGGAGAAGGGCGGCATACAAGTTAGTGTTAAATAAAAAATAAAATAAAATTAAGACTCTCATTTTAAAGACCATTGTTCATATTGAAAACTAAATAGATGCTGACATCTAGTGGTGGATGAAGATTATGACAGCTATGATTTCCATAGAGAACTTGCCAAAACCTGGGAAAAGCTAATCTGTGCTTTAATAATAAAGAACAGCTGTGACAAAAAAGACAACAATCTGGGCTGCAGACAAAGAGAGATTATAAACTTTAGAAAAAAAATCTTTTTTGAATTCTTTGGATTACAAATATCTATTTAACCGGGATTCTAATGCTATTTGCAGATAACAAGGAAAACTTCAACTTTTGGCCCTCATGGATCATAGACATGTAGATAGAACACATCAAGAAAACATAAATACCTCTCAGGAGGAGATATATAGTATACTGCAATTAATTCAAACAACAATGAGTTCAAATCACAAAGAAATCCAAAATAAATTTGAAAATATAAATCAATCTATTTCTAAGTTAACTCTACAACAAAAAAAACTTCCAGGAAACAACAATAGAGAAGGAGCAGGCAAAACAAATAAGTGGACACAAAACTGAAAATAGAGACTCAAAGATGGAAATT
This sequence comes from Protobothrops mucrosquamatus, assembly GCF_001527695.2. NCBI lineage: Eukaryota > Metazoa > Chordata > Lepidosauria > Squamata > Viperidae > Protobothrops > Protobothrops mucrosquamatus. The sequence continues at coordinate 144,595 of NW_015387436.1, forward strand.
AACAAAACAAGAAAACATGATTTAATCCTAGTGGGGAAATTTTTACAAGAAATGGAAAAAAACAACTCATCCCTTAAGACTACAAAATAAATCTGAGGACAAAAAAACCAAATTGGATAAAATGGAATGTATAGATGTTGAAAACATCAGAGAGAAAGGAAGTGATAAGAGAAGCAAAGAAGGAGAAAAAGAAAAACCTTTTCAAGAAACATGGAAAGGCAAAAGCATCACATAAAGACACTTTATTCAATTTACTTCTTTTACCTACAGCAACAGTCATGAATATATGGAAAAGCTTTTTGATTTAGCAAAACACATTGATCAAGAAAGATACTGGTCAAAAGAAAAAGATCAAAGTGAAAATTAAGAAAATAGATGATGGGATCTACCAGAGAGAATATTTTAAAAAGAAACATTTGTTTGAATATGGTTAAAGAAATAGAAAAGATTCTGAATACATATGTCATTTTAAGAGAGATGAATTCCTTAAATAATACTGTATGCTTTTCCTCCCCTTTTTATTTTATTTCTTGATATAAGTAATATAATATTGCTGAAATGGCCTAGATGAAGGAAATGTTTTAGATAATTAAATGTGTCTAAATTTAGAGAAATTATAATGTATAAAAAAGAAAAAAATGTTTTGAATAAGAGTTAAAGGATTACATGACTAGGCACATTAAATGGAATATTTAAAGATTAAATATATTTTTAATCATGGTTAAAAAGAATAAGAAATTTTGGGAATGAATATATATTAGCTCAGGAGGAATATATATTTTAAGTAGTATTTTACTTTTTATGTTTCTTTACTCTTGCTCTCTTTTCCTTTCCTTTAATGTTTTTACCTATTCTTTAAGAAATGTAAAAGTGTTGTGGGGAAAAATGGATTTAAATCTTTAAATGTAATTAACTGTTGAAAAAATCTTAACCAGCAAGAATACTTTGAACTTTATGGGAGAAACAAATCTAAATAATGACTGTAACAGGATATAAGATGAGGCAACCAGAATGATTAGATAGAAAAGAAATATTATATTGATCTGATCACTATTTCTAGGAATATTGGGAAAAAATCATATATGTAACTGTTATTTATCAAAATAATAAGAACTGTATTATTTCAAGGTTTGCAAAGAAGACATTTTGGGGAAAAGGGGAAATCAACTAAATGTACAGTGTGGATTATGGATTATAGAAACCAATTGTTAATGATTTTTCTTTACAAATGTAAACCCAGCAAACACACTGTTTACCAACTAATAAGTGATTTATGTTTTTAAAAAATCAATAAAATATATGGGGGCGAGAAAAACCTGCCCCCTGACTTCTTAATCTAAAGTGGGATGTAGCCAAATGCCCCTCCTGAGTTTTTGTAGAGGAAAGCTATGGTACTAAACCACAATGATTTGTAAGTATCTTCTGATCCTCTGAGGATTTACCTGGATATAGATGTCCATTTTAATACGCACCCTCCACCCTCCCCCACTTCCAATCTTGTGTCCAGAAGAGGCCTGGAATGAAAAGGGCAAATATGGCACATAATATAATAACCTAAGAGGGAAAAAGGAAGTATAAAACCACAGAGAAATGAAAATGTCTAAAACTGGGGGGGGAGCCAACAAAATGGGCACCCAAAGGACTAGAGAGACAACAATAAACTTCAACTAACTGCCTTGTGAAGCTCAATAAAAGAAAATCCCCTGACATGGCATTTACCTAAAACCCTATTATTAAATTGGAAAAAACAATAGATAAAATCAGACACAATCCCATGAGTTGATATCTAGATTAGCCAAATATCAGGAGATGGTACTATCTATTACTCATACTACTCTGCTTTCAGTGATGTTCTTTCTGTACAATGGCTTTAGCCATAGTATCATAAATCTGTGCAGGGAACAGGCAATAATTCCAGATACCCCAGAAGAGTGTCTGGAAAGCAGAATGGATCTAAAAGAAAGGCAAGGTTAGCCATCTCTGGATTAGATAATTCTGGAATATTAAACCAAGTGGATGTACATAGCACTGAAGAAAGCAATTGGATTTGCAAGAGTTGGTGGTAAAAGGAAGGCAATCCATCAGAGAACATGGTGGCTGGACACCTTCAAATTTGACACCAGCCAGAGCATAGAACAACTCAAAGAAGTAGTGCAAGATGAGAAGATGTGGCAAGACCTGGCTCAGAGAATCACCAAGAATCAGACACGACTAAATCATCATCATCACTATTTGATGTACATAAATAAAACATACAGTACAGCAGAATAAAACAGAAACTTAGATGTGCAGTACTTTGATGTCTAAACCAGCTTACATAGAGATATAGAAGAATATAGAAGAATGTCTCTATGACCAATATAAGCACAAACCCAAAATATTATTTCCCGGTGGAAGGATCAAAGCCAACTTTCTTCCAGATGGTTACATGAGACTTTTGATGTACAAAACCACAAACTTACAGAATAGTTCAAGACATTTTCTATCTTTATAAAAATAACTTCCTGAGGGGCTAAACACTGTGAGAGACCAGAATGAAATCTAAATCAAAAGTAAAATTTAACATGAAGATTTACACTCCTGAGACGATAAGAAAGTAGGCAAGAGGCAACATGTAGATGTTTAAATAATAAATGTTGTTTTAGACGAAGCTACTGGGCAGTAACATCTTAAGAAAAATCGCCTTGTGTCCTGCTTCTTGGCTTCCCATAAGCAGATGGTTGGCCATTGTGGAAAAGAAGATGCTGGACAAAATATGCCTTTGGTTTGATCCAAATGGATTCGTCTTATGAATGTACAAAATATGCTTTGCTCACTAGAAAAACTATTCTTAGTAAAGGAAAAATAAAAACTGCTTTCTAGGTCAAGGAATGCAGTTTGGTATGGCTATTTTATCATCAATGCATTAATTTTCAGCAGTTTTTGATCTCTACTGTAAGCATATCTTTTTTGCATGCAGTATAACAAGATAGGCCAGCACCTTCACCAGAGAATCTTAACAAGCAGTTTCTTTTTGCACTGGTCATTCTACAATTACGGTGAGCTGCTTCTTCTGAAGCCCAGTGTTAGAAGTCCCTTGTTTCCAATAAAGTTTGGCAGGTAGATGCAGCCTGTTGCTCCCATCAGCAGCTCCAAAAAAAGGTCTCTGCCAGAACAGACTTGTTTTGCTATCCTTACGATGATCGATTAGGCCACAATAGTTCACAACAGCCTCCAAGTGTTTCTCCATTTCTTAGACAGATGCCAATTGCCATCACAGCAAGAATTCTGCATAACTCAAGCAATCACTGACATTTCCCAAAGAAGACACCTGGCATTTTTCACACAGGAACTATTAATATTTATGCTACATCTGTGGCTCAGTGCATGACCTTGGCAAATGAGATAGAGAGGGAAGAAAAGGAAAGAGATTCTGGTGATAAACATGCACCTGTGTAACTCAATATTGTTTGAAACACCACACATACTTAGATACCGTTCTGGTGTCTGCTGTAGAGATGTTACCCTGGTATCACTGTTTCAAGCTTGAAATAAGGGCAGAGCATTGGTAAGAGAGAGTGACCTTCAAATTACAACTCACAAGCCAATCCAATGGGCTTTGCTTCTAAGCAGATATGCATATGATAAACAGATAATCACATTGGCTTCTCTGATTTATGGGGAAATTACAAACATAATGCATATAAAATATTCCAAACCCTTACAATAAATGAAATAAACCTATTAGTCACCTAAGTCTCATGAAGTCAGGGTCATCTTCCTGGTGTTTTTTGGGAGAATTTTTCAGTTGGACAAGGTAAAAGAAAAAACTGCCATCCACAGGTTGTTTATCAGCTACCCAAGGGGTGATGATGGCAAATCTGCTGAAGCATCACCAGGTTCTGTAGAGCAATAAGCTGAGAGGGCTTCCAAAATACATCAAAGTTGGCTCACTAAATTTTGGAGTAGTGGAGTTACAAACGTTAACATGTAAGGGGCCCTTTAAAGAATATTAAGTCTAAATTATCAGCTGCCAAATAATGCAATCACAAGGTGTAATGTGCTGCATATTTGTCCATAAAAATACTGCAATACATCCTGATTACCTTAAAAATTTAAAAAGAAGATATTTTCAATTCACCATTCCTCAAAAAGCATAATAAATGCTCTTTAAATATTCTTTAGCCACACAAGATTCATTTATACAAAGTATAAAGAAATGAATGAGCCAGTTCTTAAACAAATATTTATAAACTCCCCATTTTGCCAGGAAGTTAAAAGTTTCAAGGGTGCTAAACTTTATCCACTATAGTGTTTGTAGTAACTGCATTTTTTTTAACCAATATTCAGGCTGAGCATAGATAAAGGCTGATAAACACCTCTCTCTCTCTCTCTCTCTCTCTCTCTCTCTCTCTCTCTCTCTCTCTCTCTCTCTCTCTCTCCCTCCCTCCCTCTCCCTCCCTCCCTCCCTCCCTCCCTCCCTCTCTTTCCTGGCAGCATCTTCACCTACACATCAAGCTTGATAACATCTTCTCTAGCAAAAAGAAATGGAGATAGAAAAAGAATTGTCTTTATTTATTTTGTCATTTTTAAAGCCGGTTACAGAAAACTAGAAGACAGTCAGCATGATAGAGGAACTGGGTAATTTTGCCCCAAATTTAATACATTAGCTTTGCCTCAAGCACCGTATGCTGACAGTAAATCCATTCATGGACGCTTTGAGATCACAAATGGCTGAGTTGCAAGGTTTTTAGCTGTATTCCCAATCTCATTACAATGCAAATTAACTTGTTAGACTCATCTCTGCTAGAAGACCCCTTCAAGTAAGGCCATCTTTTCCTACATCTGTTTCATCAATGTCCTTTCCAAGCCCACCCAGCACTTTTCCAATGAATATTCCCTACAAAAATTACAAAAAAATGCATCACCTTTGATTGCACTTTAAAAAACTTTCTTCTGGGGCAAATACGATTGCCTGATGGTCCAATTTATTTTATTTATTTATTTTTTTGCTTCTTCCTGAAAATAGACAGCAGGTTTTTTTCCCCTCATTTTCAGGTAAGTAATATACAAAAACTGTAGCGTAAATCCTACAATAGGCTTAAAAAGCAAAGAACCCAAGAGGTTTTTCCTTCATAAAGGAAAAAAAAATCACCCCAATCTTGGTTGCATCATGCTTTGCACAGCACAGCCCACGGGCTCCTAAAATGTTAAGACTATCCCACCAACACCCCTTTCCAGAATCAGCATTGTCTTGGTCCTTGCTGTAGTCGCTTGCTGTTGTTTCCATCCCGCTGACATCCCAGACTGTCAAGCAACTTTGCTTGGATGCCAAATTCAAGAGTTTGAAATCTCTCTCTTTTTTTCTTTGCTGACAGCAGAGCCATAAAAATGAAAGATTCTTAAAATAACATGCAGCACTACTGAGAGATTGCGCAACTTTATTGGCCATCACCCCTCCCTTACAATGCTCCTTGCAGCCAGACCAGCCTCGTCAGCCTTCCTCGGGACTGTCTCCATGATTTATGGTGTTAATAACCCAGTCTTAAATCTAGCCAACCCCTTGGGGCTCATAAGCAGCCGCTTACATCGTGTGTTGCATTCCAGTGGCGCTCAGCTTCAGGTCTCCAGTCCAACCCACTTCCCGTCACAGAGGCTATCTCCAAAGACATTTGGGGAGATGCTTTACATTGTTTGACTTTATGGCATGTGAATGAATGATGAGAGCTCCATTCACTTCTAGGATGCAAATCCATCTAAACTGGAAGTTGGATAGCATCAGTGTTCTCCATTGCACTTCCCTTCAAGACACCAAAGCTACAAGAAAATATCAATTCAATTTTAAGAAAAGACTGGACAACCACCTATCTGAAATTGCACAGGATCTCCTGCTTGAGCAGGGGGTTGAACAAGAAGACCTCCAAGGTCCCTTCCAGCTGTATTCTGATTCTGAATCTGAATCACTATAAAGTGCAGGCAGGAATTAGTTAACGGAAACTGAAAATGAATAGGATTAATGTTCCCATTTTACCAAGCTGTGAACCTGAGGTATGGGAGAAGCTGAAATGTTGCAGTCTAATTTTACTAACTTTGAGAAAGTTTACCCTAGCAAATTGGCACAACAGGTTCTGCCAAGGTATATAAAGGAACTTACTAGTTCTTGCAAGATTATTTTAAACTTCGCTGGGCAAACTGAAAAGGTATCTCAGCTCCCCCAATTATGAAGTGTCGGAATTTTGAGAATAGCTGTGCCAAGCTATTTGAGTCATTTCTGCATCTACGACTCTTGTAGATAATCATTGCCCTCCAGGTAGAGCTGTGTCCACCCTCCCCCCATTTCTTTCTTTCAAACTTTATTTAGCACTACTTTCCCATGGTTGCAATGAATTAAAATACTGAATGCCACTTCTCATTGCAAAAAAATCCCAAATCAATTTACATATCAGTAAAAAGCATAACTCAAAATAATCCCTTAAAAACAAATGTTAGGAGAGAATTAATAGCTGGAAAAGCCAAATCTAAAAAGGTGATTGTGGGTTATTTTAATATATTAACAATAAAGTCCGCAGTATTACAGTGAGGTCATTCCATAGGATAGAGGCCATGGTAGAAAAGCAATACTCTGTAGTTATGTGCCATTTCTGAGGGTCAAGGGTCCATAAAGATGAAAAGGAGACAATTGTTTTTGGCATCTGAGAGACAGGAAAACCTACTAGTACAGACAAGCAAGCTATGGTTTTCAGTTCTATAAGATTTGTTTCATAGAGCTGTAGAAAGTAAGTATTGAAAGTGACCTTGGAGTTCATCCAGATCAGCCCTCTGCCTTGTGCAGGTATCCACTATTATTGCATCTCTAGCAGATGACCATCCATCTTCTGTTTAAACTCCTCCAGCGAAGAAGAGTCCCAAGGCAGCCTCTTCCATTGTTGAACAACTCTATTCGGATTTTTTTTCTTGATGGCCTGTTGAAACTATTTACTTGTAATAATAACTCACTATTTCTTTTCCTAGAGAGTTAACTTGGTATACTTGTTAAGGCATCAGGCTAGAAACCTGGAGACCCCAAGTTCTAGTCCCACATTAGATTCAAAGCCAGCTAGGTGACCTTCAGCCAGTCTCTCTCTCTTAGGAAGAAGACAGTGACTTCCAAAAACTTTTGCCAAGAAAACTGCAGGGACTAGTCCAGACAGCCTCCAGGAGACAACACTGATTCACAGAGACCAAAAAAATGTCCTAGAGCAACATTAAACCATTCCATCCTATCTTCAGATAGCCCTTCAGATACCTGCAGACAACTATCCCATTTCAACACACCCTTTCTCCAGACTCAACATACCCAAATGTTTCCACTGCTCCTAATAAATTTTACTTCTAGGATCATTATCAGTTTGGCTGCTCTCCTGTGGACATTCTCAAGTTTGTCAATGTCCTTCCTAAAATGTGGTGCAAGCACTGGGTGAAATGTTCTAGGACTATGCAAAATACAAAGGGGTAATGACTCTCTTGATCTTGAACCTAGGTTTCTGCTTATGCCTGAAATTGTATTTGCTTTTTTGGCAGTTGAACTATACTTTTGTTTATATTCATCCTGTGATCCATAGCATACTCTCCTCCAGCTTTTCCTTTTCTCCCTTCTGACTCTTCCATCCAGCCCAACTCACGAAACAGCCTAAGAGGAGCTAAATACACCACCTAGAAAATCTATTCTGAAGACCAAGAGCAGGAATGGTAAGATGTGGTAGAATTAGTGCCATTGTACTACTGTATTCTTCATAAAATTATGCTCCATTGTGAAATGCTAGATGTAGATTGCCACAAATAAGTCCAGAGTTATTCAAGTCAGTTTTGGGAGAGATGCAAGCTAATGGAGCTCCCAATCAGAAATAATAAAAAAAATAAAATAAAATGGGAATCCAACAGGTGATGTGTGATCAGACCACATTTTTTCTTGCAAATCTTTGTAACCAAGCTCTCTCTAGAAATATACAAGTGGCTGCTTTTCCTGTAGGCTCAGAAACAATTCCTATATAGAATCCATAGGTAAGTGCAACTATAGATATCCTAAGTAAATGAGGGACGAGGAGGAAAGCAGATCTCCTTAAAGACCTTGAATATGTTATTGTTGCAAATATAATGAAATTTCTAGATTATTATTCAAATAATCTTTCAAAAGGTTACCAGCTGTTCCTGAGTAGGTCAGCACCCCCAATTAACATTAGGAGGTCAGCACCCCCAAATAACATTAGGAGGTCAGCACCCCCAAATAACAGTAGGAGGTCAGCACCCCCAAATAACAGTAAATTCAATTTATGGCTTCCAGTTACAAAAATGTTCTCTTTTTAGACAACACAATTGCCAAGAGCAACAGCAGCACTTGTAAACTCAAATAGTTTGATGTGGACATTACTTGAGCCTTGAAGACAAATGGCTCTGTTATTACGCTAATAATCACTCAACTTGGTTGAATCATTCAGAAGTCTTTGCAATTCAGAAATTAATTCTTGAAGTACATTTTAATAATGTTCATTTATCTGTTTTTTTTAAACACATATTGAAGATGAGAGAAAATGCCAATAAACAATTTAAGCCCTACAGGGCCTTGATCTTAGTTGTGTCTGTTTCAAATCTGAGGTTTCTTACCTCTCTCCTCTTTTTATTTGAGAGGGATAAAGGCAATGTTATTCGAACCAGCTTTCTGAATGGTATGTTTTCTATGACTAATATTATTAGACTGCAGTCGTATACGGGCACCTTAATTCCATAAAAGCTGAATTATGGTAATCATGATGTTCCTGAATTTTGAAGTCTGCAGTTGGAGAATGATTGGTTCTGTATATAAAATAATGGAAAATATCATTGATGTTGCTGTACTGACTCTTACAGATGCAAAATGGGAAATTATATTACTATTTAGGCTGATAGATAATTGCACTTTACAAAACAATCTTAACACAGCAAAATAGATAAACATTATTTAAAGGAAAAATTAGAACAGGAACAAGCCATGTAAAGTATCCATTAGTCCAGGTTGATAATTAAAACATGCCTCCCTCTAAGAATGGATTTCAAAATAGTCTTCTGGGGGGGAAAAATCACTGGAGCAGTTTTTTAAACTAAGCACAATGCATTTGGGGGTTCTGTTTTATGACCGTTTAAAATGTGGTGAGTTTGTTTTTATCGGAGTTAAGCGCAGCTAATTTTCCTTAGGTGAAAGTCATGGTCCACAACAATTCTCTGTAAATGACTAGATTTAGGCTCACCACTATGTGCATAGTTACTACTGCAGGAAATATTGATTAGATAAATTCATGGAGGAAGATAAGGCCATCAGTGGCCTTCCTCGTGAGAGTTTTATATTATCTCCAGCAGCACTAAAGTCAGTGTGCTCCCTCAGGACCAGTTCCTGAGAAATCCAACCTGGAAAGTACTGTGGCATGTATATTAGCCTTCTGATATTCCCAAAACTCTGCTAAGTCACTCTTAGGAAGAGAATTTGGATCTTTGGATGTCTGATCAAGAGATTTCTTTTTATATTATTTTGCAGTCTTCAATTGCCTGATACATACATTGTACTGGCTATTTAATGTCTGCTTAGAAAAAGTCCTGCCTACTCATTTAAAGGAATAGAGTGATGTTCATAATTTTATTTTATTTATTTATTAATTTTTTATGCTGCCCATGTCCCTACAAGGTGACTCTAGGCAGCATGTATGTCCTATCAAGTGATAGCCTGATATAGGATTCAGCTCATTATAGGCAAGATTTTTATATCAACTCCAATTAACACAATCATGATACTTTGGGGAAGTCATCGTGCATCCATCTATGATTCAAGTGCAGAACTATCTAATGGGGAAAGTAAAGCACATGCATGTGTGACTCAGTCTCTCATAATAAAGATGCATTTTAAAATGCATTTAAAGCCTGTTATTTTCTTAAATAAACTATTGGACAAATGATGCATGTGGTCCTCCAAGTGCATCCCTCTGGTACCCATCAGCCACAGCAAATAGACGTCTTTAAGCAGCTCACAGCTTAACTCATAAATTACATTTTACAATGAATGAGATTAGCTTAGTTAAAATGTTACCAGCTATTTTGGAAACTCCTCCTCCTGTTCTTCATTGGGTGCTTATATATCAAGGTTTCTTGGTGAGCCACAAGGCCAGTTTTATTTGTTACCTAATTTGGGCAATGAAATGTCTGCAAGAAAACAAGCAAGCTCAGAGAACACCAAGGACCCCTCATTTCAACACCGAGCTACTAATATTCTCCTTTATTGATATCTGCCTCACATAAACATATAGAAAGATGGTGGTGATGCTGCTGAATTTCACTGTGCAATTCTTTTTCCTCTGTTCCATTCCAGAAATAAAAATCTACCATGTCCCTGCAAAGGACTGGGAAGGTATAGATGATAGAAAGGAAGTAGGGACTGAACTTTGTATCCAATTCAAAGTGCAACCAAATGAGATAATGATGAAAAGATAATTGATTCTCAGCAATATGTCCAATGAATACCAGAGCAATAACTCCCAGTTCAGTTGCTGATTTTTTTTTCTTGACACTTTCACAGCTTAAATAGTCAATCTGCTGCATGTCTGACCTTACTCCATGAACTTTGGGAGGGATATTGACCTATCAAGGAGAGAGTGGAAACCTTGGCGTCCTCTAAATCTTTGCCAGTGATAGACATCTTCTGTTTTCAAATATATCTTCTGTATCTGCGCTGAAAGAAAAGAGCTCAGTTTAGAATCCATCACAGTAATGGTAGTATGTATAGCAACAAGCACAATGGGAAAACTGATTATACTGTCTGTAGCTAAATTTCTTGAGTGTGACTCTGAAGCTTTCCCAAAGATTTATGTTATGAAGCTAGGCAAGATGTTAGGTTTTGTCGGATGATGATCTACATCTACAAATCCAGCTCCTGGAAAAAAAAACCACATACTAATTATCTCTATTCAAATATTCCTGTATGCAAAACAGCCAGGTAGAGCATTTAATGGCCTGAAAACAAATCAATATCAGAACCCCAAGATCACACCACAATTTTCAATGGCACAATTCTGAGACATTTTTCCATCAGAAATAAGGATGGTGATAAAGCAGAACGAATCTCTAGTTTCCGCTCCTCAAAATCTCCTCCTAAACAGCTCAGTTTCAGCCATTTTGCTACCAGATTTCAGCAGTATAGTTTAACATATTTGAAGAAAAACTTTTCAAGAATGGAAATGGGAGCAACTGGCTACTTCCATCTTGATCTTTAAACACTTGGGGGGGGTAAAGTGAGCCCCTCCTCTTAATATGATGTCACCTCTCCCAATGATGTCACTATAGCCTTCCAGCTGCTCGGGGGGGGGGAGAGGGTCCTGCAGCCGCATCCCAGGGGAAGTTGTCCATCTTTGCCCCAAGTACTGTCACAGATAAGTGTGCAGATAAGCACAAATACATCCAGCTCATTGCATCCTCTGAGATAAATTACTATTCTCATGTCACAGATGCAGGCAAGGAAATAGCAATTTGCTTACTATATAGGCTCCATATCTTTATTCCAATTTATTTTTCAAGTCAGCTTCATCTACTCCATCCCAAAAATGCATTTTTAAATAAAACATTTGACAACTGGCTCAGCTTTCATTTGATCCTTTCTACATTCCACTTTGTGGAATAGCAAATACGAATCCGAAAGTCAGATCAAGCACACTTATTTCAATGGAGTGGGCTGGGGGGGGGGGCACCACACAGGGCCAATAGAGTGTTGCGCAATCACCTCCGCATCTAGGTAGATTGGCCACCATTCTCTGGATTTGACAGCTGAACCCATTTATTTCCAGCTCAGCTGAGGCACATTCAAAAATACAGAAAAACAATTTTTTTTTCTTCACAATGCTATGGCTCAGTGGAGTTCATGAAGAGCCCATCTCCCCTCTTATGGGAACTCTTGTTCCCCAGATTCCTTGGCCTCTAGGTTCCAGCTTCTCCACAAAATAGCCATTCAGGTGTTATCATCTATTATTTACTTACTTGGTTGCAAACAACCAGATAAATGTGCACAATATGAGGTAAAGGTCTCTGGGAGAACAATGCAAGCATTTTCTTTTGTTTTCCATTTGCATGAGGAGGGTGATGGGATTTTTGGCCCTTTGGGACCTATGATCGTTTCAGGATAGAGAAGTGATTAAATATATATCTTTTGCTCTTTGTTAGCATTTTCAGTCAGTCAAAAATAAAGTTAGTCATGGTTCATCTTTAAATTGCTTTTGAAGGTATGTGCAGAGGCCATTGTAGCAGTGTGGAAATAATTAGAGAACTGAGAAATCCAGGTTCAGATCCCTAAAACACTCACTTACACTAACCCGAAAGAGGCACGGATTAGCGGTTTAATTCTTATTGGGAACTCTTCAGACGTGGGTAGCCAGATGTTATTCTATAGATTTCAAACCCTCTACAGGAAATCAGTCTCATGGATCTTTACCTTTATACAGTACACCAGCTTTAAAAGCAGTTCAGGTCCTGGCACTTAGACATGTTGCAGGAAGGAATAACTTAAAAGCAATCAGAATGGTGCATAGAGTCCACCTTCTCTGAACATGCCATAAAAGGGGAAGAAATAACTATCTGGCTACTTTAAAAAAAAAACCCTTTTATTCTCATATCCAATAGTTTCATGTGGCTATTTCCTGATTATTTCCCAACCTGCACTCATTAATTAGGTAGGGAGGTTTTCCTTTCTCTAACCAGTTTGGTCCCACCACAGTTATTCATAATGAAATCTCCCATCAGGCCATTGAAATCACTGGATGATTATTATTTGAATTTTAACACCTCCAAATGCAAGTTTATTATAAACTCTTCACCAAAGAGAAAAATATTTGTTTGGTTTACTCTAATTTTATTAGACATTAGATCTAATTAAAAGTTCCAGTGTGTGGCAAATGCTTTTTTAATTGCTACAAGATGAGAACATTTGAATTAAGTATTTGAAGAGAAAGTACAGTTAATTAGGCTGGCTTACTTGAGGTAGTATTTCTACCTATTATTCCGAGGTTGGGGGGGGGGGAACGCTGCAATTTCTAAGCAGTACTTATTTTAGCCATAGCTTTGAAAGAATTTGTTCCAATTTAAAAATAATTTAACTTTACTTTCTTTATTGCCTAGAGATTGCAGATGAAAAGCCTTAGACTGGCAGTTCTAAAGAAGAATGAAAACTTGTGTTTTCCTATAGTGAGGCAAACTTCCCACACGTTAGCATTGAGACATATTTTGCCTAGCAAGAAAGAACAGGTCTGCACCTTCTCTGTAAGCTATGAACATTGTTTAAGTCCATGAAACAATCACCATGAATCTGAAGGAGGATATAAACCTCAATATGTTATATATTTATTTGGAGCCATCAATGTCCATGACAGTTAAGGGTCTAAAACAGGACAACTTTTTTTCCTGAGCACTTAAAGAGCCTGAAATCTAAGAACAGAAAGAACAAAAGAAGGAAGGCAGAACCAGGAGAAGCAAAGCTACAAACCTCTTAAAGATTAAGATGAATTGTGGCATTGTGAACATGGTGCTAGTCATAAAAGTGCTGCAGACTTCTTCGCTGTTTCTGCTGCTTCAGATTAAACTATCCACCCTGCTTGGAATGTTTTCAATTCAGTGATTTACGATTAATGTTGTGTTTGAGGACAGGGCTTGGCCAAACCTTCACAGAAGTAGTGTTTCCAATTCTACACTTGCTCCAACTCTGGCAGCAAGTACAATATTTTGAAGGATCAAAAAATTATGCTTTTGATCGTTGTATTCTGATGTTGTTTTGATTTTAGTATTTTCAGATACAATATAGAAATGTGGCATTTGTATAGTAATGACATCTTTCCTGAGAAGAGGAATATTACCTAAGTATGCATTTCTTTGATTGGAATGCCTGGGTATAATAAGGCAGTAGTCAATTACTAAGAGCAGAGTCCCATGCATAAAGACTCAGGTGGGCTTTCATTCACTCTCCCTCTTGCCATGCCTCATTTCGTCTGGATCATATTCAGCTTGGTGTCATCACTAAATGCTGCGAGCAAGTGGTTGTGTTTTGCTAAGACCTTATACTATTAGATAGCCTAATTCAGGTTTACATCCATATTAATCTAAGTACAGTGTATTATGGGGATACAGGAAACAATGTAATTAGAATTAGTCCATGCCATTTTTCAGTGGGAAACTCTGGGTCCTGAAAAGTCTGGTATTTATCATGAAAAATGAGGTGGAACAATGAGGCATAATATCAGGGGATTTAAGCAATAGTGGGCAGATTGGAGTGTCTGTCTGAAACTCTCTTTCACTCTTTCACACATGAGGATAAAATATTCAATTGTGTTTGTAATTCAAGTGTAAAGCCTACACTGGGCAGAATGCTCATTTGCATTACAAATGCCTCTCCTTCAGTTTCTCTTCCGCATGAAAAATTATCAGCCATTAACATAAATAGCACAAGAGAGGCTGAAAAGCAATTTAAGCCTTGTGTATGTGAAGCATTCTGTATTTCAAATAATCAGTAGATGGCAATTGCTGGGCCAAGATAAGGATTCTGCTGCAGCCAAAGTTGATGGCTGCCGTCCTTCAGAAGAAATCTTGCATAGGCAAAGACGCTTCTACAACAACAGTTTACTACGTGTAACGTTACATCAGAAAAGTGTTTCAGAAGAAGAGTTGATGTTCTGTCCAAAAGCCTAAATACACTGATTCCAGGGCCCAGTCAATGGTTAGTTCACAAAGTTTACCAGTAAAATAAAATTGGGGAAGGAGAGGCCTGAGGCCTATATAAAATTCTCTCTTTCAAGCTAAAGTCATTCTATTATGAAGACCTTTCAATGAGTTGCCTAATTTCAACAACTTCATCTGCTGATTGTACCAGTACTGAAGGCCCCAAGTAGGATTTTTGTTAATGCCTCCCACAAAATGTGAACTTGGAATGAGCATAATCCTCAGAATCAGAAAGGTCAACAATCAAGAGTGAGCATCAATAAGCAGTTTAATGATCTGCACCAAGATCTTCATTAAGAGGATTAAGCTTCTATTATCCAGCACTCAGAGCAGTCTGTCCTGTCTCTCCAGTGGCTCTTTGCCCTTTTCCAGTTGGCACTGCTTGGCTCGATCATTCAAATTCTCTCTCTCTCTCTTTCCCTCCCTGCCTCTTTGTTAGACGAAAACATAGCAAAACCTTTGACAAATACAGCAACTTTGATTTGTTGCCAGTCAGTTGTTGACAATGTTAAGATGAAGCCCTTAAGGAGCTTCCCTGGTCAGATTCCTCCTGCCTGTCTTGGGAACTCTGCCAAGCATTTCATTTACTTCTTCCAGGTTTATGTTAATGCTCTTTCCTCTGGTTCCTGTCAGATCTCTGCATTTCATGCCTGCCATTTCTTTCCTCCAGACAAGACATGAGCAGAAAAAAAAAATTAAAGATCCAGGGACAGTTCAGGTTAAGTCACTCAGTGCCACTGAAATCCACTCACTTTAAAGGCATTGTGAACAGCACCATGCTGAACGTGTAACTAACTAGATACTCAGATCAATACATTTCACATGGAGCTATTTTACAAGGTGCCCATTCATTTTGTAAAACATGCAGTTTCCTTCCTGTATTTTCCCTTCACAACAGGCCTAAAACCTTCCTATTTTACAGAGGAAGAGTGCGGAAGAATGGTTTGTCCAAAATGCAGCTTTAGGCCACAAATGTATAACCTGTCCCAGATCAGGGATTTCAAGGGTTGTCAATCAAAAACAATGGTGTTCCTTGAAATGTCAAAGTTATGTCGGATTTGATGGGACTGCAAACAAAGCAAACAAGGCATGCATTTAGCAAGACATGGAACAGACACTTAAATATTTACAGCCTTAAAGATTAAAAAAAGGATTTTGTGGAATCCTTGTTGCTCTCTGATCTTGGTTGTTTACTTGCATACCTTTCATTACCCAAGTAATGAAAGTGCTACTGAGTGTGAGGTTCGCTCTCTGTTTATATACAGATGTT
Source organism: Protobothrops mucrosquamatus (assembly GCF_001527695.2). Lineage (NCBI taxonomy): Eukaryota > Metazoa > Chordata > Lepidosauria > Squamata > Viperidae > Protobothrops > Protobothrops mucrosquamatus. The sequence continues at coordinate 160,595 of NW_015387436.1, forward strand.
TACACTTCCAGTGTTAGTGGAGTGTGTGATTTTCTCCTTGGTATTTTCTCCTTGGTAGTTTCTTGATTAGGGTATTGTTTTCTGCATATTTGATTATTTGTCTGGTGGAAATCCTTGCTTATATGACTTGATTGCTGGAGATGATGTGCTTTGGACTTATTGTTTCCTTCTTAGCTTTTTTATTGGTTTTGTTTTTGGAATGGTGTGTCAATGGAGTTTATCTCTATGTGCCTATTGATGGCTGACTTGTCTGAATGCTAGACTTCAAGGAATTCCCTAGCATTTTTTAATTTAGTTTGGCCCAGAATGCTCACAGTTTCCCAGTTGAAACTATATTGAGCCTCTCTGTGTTATGAGTTTAAAATGTTTTCATTGTGTCTTTTGACTGCTAGGTTGTGTTCATGGATGCAGTCTGCTAATCTTCTGCCTGTCTGTCCTACAGATCGTCTAATTGATTTTTGATTAACACAAATTGGAAGACAAGAAGGTAATATTTTAGACAAATACTACAACAGATAATTGATGCTCATGCTTCAAGGCATAGAATTATTACTAAGGGAAATCAGAATAGTATTACCACCCCCCCCTGTGTATTACTTATCTGCATTTCCCATTTATAAATCTATAGACACTTCATCAGAGCAAAGGAGAAACAGACATGTGCCCTATAACATACTGCCTGTTTCATTTCTGTAAGGAAGAGGAAATTCAGTCATACCCAGCATTTAAACTTTGATTTATTGCCATAACTATTGCATCTGCTCTTAACCTATATTGATTCACATAATAATCTCTTTTGATAATCTCTTATAATTTTTGAAGTCATATTCATCCTATAACAATTACCTTCTAGGAATAGATAAGTAACTGAGACTGTCCATCAATGGATGGTAAAGCCAGATTTATAATTCATCCATTATAACAGCGGTTCTCAACCTGTGGGTCGCGACCCCATTTGGGGTCGAACGACCATTTCACGGGGATCGCCAAACAACGCAGTCCGCCAATTTTTTTCCGCCATTTTTCCCCCACCATTTTTTTCCCCTTTTCCTTAGCTGTGCTACTCCCTCTTATTCTATTGGCTTTTGAAAGCCAATAGAATAGACTCTATTCAAGAGACTCTATTCTATTGGCGTTCGAAAGCCAATAGAATCTATTGGCTTTTGAAAGCCAATAGAATAGACTCTCTTTAAAAGAATCTAATTCTATTGGCTTTCAAAAGCCAATAGGAATTGTCCAGGCTGTCTCTGCCCTGCTGAGCCCGCCAAAAGTCCCAGTCTGCAAACGGTGCTGCAAGTTGTCTGCAGCTAAGGCGAGCTTTCTGGACATTTCCACCCCTCCCTGCTGAGCACTACTAAATGTAAGTAAAAGAGGGCCAGGGGTGGGAGGTGGGAGGCCGGCGGGCACAGGGAGGGTTGCTGGCGTGCGTGGGGCCCAGCGGGTGCCTTACCTCCCTTGGGCTGGGCCA